>NC_142806.1:65905925-66101259 GCF_049724085.1 Artemia sp. Qi Xiang Cuo | reverse complement strand
ATAGGAGCTTACTTCCAAGTCAATATGGTTTTTCAGAGCAGAGGCAGCAGTCATTATGCGAATTTTTGGAGGCTCCATTTTAAAGAATTGACTATGAGAACACCATCGCAAATCCATTAATCATTGAACGTGCACTAAGTGAGAAATTCCATTTCAAGAATCAAAAGTTTTGGGTGTGCGAGACCTGTCATTGGACTCAAATTGGGGACATATTCCAAGATCTAAAAGTTTGCAACTTATCAATTCCAGGGGTTTTTAATCCAGATGCACCTGCATGGGAGGAAGAAATTGATAGCACGAACATTCCGTTTCATAGAATATTAAACCCAGACCTAGTGGGCAAATAATGTCCGTATCAACACAATCTGACACTGAAAACAGTATTTACCAAAACTAGTCAGTTCGTTGCAATCAATTTGGATCAAAGAACAATGATGCACAAGAACTTTAAAAAGATCATAGAGATCGATGTGGACTCAATTTTTATCAAACCACGGATGAGTGTAATATTACAGGCAAAAGTTACAACGAATTTTCTAAGTCAACACAAATGTACAAGATTATTGCTGCTGCAATTCACGTTGTACAACGTTTTATTGTGGCCATTACTTTGTGTAAAGACGAACACTTGAGAGACGCTGGTGCATCTGCAATGATTCGATTGTAAGAAATCAGAACCATATGAATGCCGCTGACCTATCAGATATGACTTTTCTTATTCTTGAAAAGTATTCCTAAAAATCGATATTAGATATTAGATTAGTTACTACATATTAGATTAGACTAGGGCGAAAAATAAATTACTATAGATCTTAGGATTACAAGAACTACATAATGTTCGAAAGTAAGGCAAAAAAAAAGTTGTACCTATTTCATGAGTGCCAATAAGCGGTTCAACCACTATTGAGGTTGAGAGTGGCTATTTCTTCGATTACTGAAAAGGATTCCGAAGGGACGCTGGCATAGCTGTAATGTTTACGTCGCGTGAAGTCAAAACGATATGGATGCTTCAAAGAATGGATTACCGTACAGATTGGATTAGATAGATTACCACGTAGTTTAAGATGCATAGACTGGATGAATTTGAATACCACATGGTTTAAGATTACATTAGTTAAACCCATTTTTATGATTAAGGTAAAATAGACAGCACTAACACATTTTTAATTGCTGTAAATAAAGCATTTAAAACTTAGATCCTCTATTCTCAGCCCATCCAGAGAGTGTTATTCTAGGAACGATCATAAATATTATAAAGCTACTTTTATCATTCACTTTAAAAATGCATTATTTCGAAGCAAACCACAAGCAAGAGGTTTCAAATAACAAAATCTTACTATTGTAATAAATGTTATTTCACCGACCTTATTATCTTATTCTTGATTTATCTTATTCTTGATAGCCTTTGTATATACTCAATATTTATACTGAATGTCTATACCTTAGAAAAATTACTCTTAATTTTTATAGACTCCATACAAAGGACTCTTTTTGACAAGAGGACAACGTGACGGGACAGGAATATGTTTATTTTTATACTATCTAATTTATAATATACTACATAGTTGGAAGCTAGCCAATTATACTAATTTCATTATTTTGTCATTCTAATAAATCATACAAAGACAAGCAGCGAGTGACGTGAGAATAGTTTATTTAGGGGTTAAAAATAACGCGATACGAAAGGAAACTTCAGATAAGTAGAAACATGAATCTTATTTACATGCAGTCTTGGAAAGGAATAACATTGTGAAGGAATTATATGACTTATAAATTTTAAATTTTTTTTCATATATATTTTTATATCCTTGCTGCCTGTAGCCTAGTTAATGTTATTTTTGGAAAGGAGTAACATTTTAAAGGAAGTATACCACTTATAGTCTTTAGCCTAGCTAATATCCTTCTTGGAAAGGAATAACATTTTGAAAGAATTGCCTCTTACAACTTTCTGTCCAGTTTATTTTTTGTAATTTATTCTAAAATATAATGTTTTTACATTTTATTTCGGTATAGCATGGAGTTACAGCCATTTGTTATTTACAATATTTTTTACACAATTTTGTAAAATTTCTTTAACTTTCTGTTTTGATCTTTCATCTATTATTGCTGTTATATATTCTTTTGTGAAGTAAAAATAGATTAAAGATATCAGTCTCCCTGTTTTGTTATTCAAAACTTGTAATTAAAATATGAAAAATTGGAGTCAGTGTAAATACTGAAAGAGCTTTTTCTGTTTTTAGATTTTGCCTCCGTATAAAACGATTTTCTGTGAGGAGAGGATATCCTTTTAACAGCAGAAGCACAAGTAAAAACTTATTTTATGTGTAAATTTAGTCCTATTATTTTAAATACTCTTTCTCTGGTTCTTTCAAATATGGCTGTAACTTGATTCGACTTCAGTTTTCTATTAAAAATATGAAAAAGGTCAACTCTATGAAATTTTATCATAAACTATATTTTGATATAAATGAATCCTATTTCTACTTCATATTCAAACAAATCATAATTAACTTCTATAGAAAAATTATAACCTAGCTGCCTCCATTATATGACCTGAAAGGATAAGTAACAATTAATTAAACAAACTTATATAGGTGATAGCCATGGACAAGAAGTCTATAGAGCTATGGGACTCACAGACACATATTTACATGCGATGTTAGTGGGAGGATATTAAGGGTTCGGGTTTGATGCTAGGGGGCGGAAAGAGTTGGCTGTGTAAAACCTTTACATTGGAGCACTGTTTTCACGAATTTCAGTGCATTTATGCACAACTAGCAGTGCATCCAGAAGGTCCAGGATCAAACATGCCCTATTTTCTTCATAAGAAAACCTTATATCTCACAGTAATTTATTACCTTAGGAATATTTTGAACTAAAATAGCTATTCCAAATTTGATCTGGTCCATTTGAGCAAAAAAGGTGTAAGGGGGGGCCTTCTTAAAACCTTTGACTCTTAAAAGGGTACGTGATAACTAGTTAAATGAGCTGTTTTTTTGAAAATGAAGAATTCTTACAAAAAGGCCCAATAAAATGTTAAAGCCTAATGGTCTTTATGACCTTTGGTTTTCTATTGTCTAAAACTTAGTAACAGAAATAAATTAATTAAAAAAAAACTAAAATAACTTTACATAAGAGATAACCATTAACATGCAGTATATAGAGCTATCATCCCCTTGGCCCAACAATTGGGTGGATATTAGGGGGCGGGTTTAATGTTAATGGGTGGGCAGACGGGGTTGGCTGTGCAAAACCTTCCAGTTGGTGGCCCTATTTTTACTGATCTTATTACAAAACTAAAAACAATAAAACATCGAAATCTTATTACCTTTATGGCAATAAGGAAGTCCTTTTATATGGAGGCAAAATCTACAAACAGAAAAAATTCTTTTAGTATCTAGAAAGAATTATATAATCATTGCAGTATATAAACCTATCCTCCCATTTGTGCTGCAAATGGGAGGATATTTGGGGTTCAGGTTTAATACTAAGGGGTGGGTGGTGGGGCTTGGTCTGCACATAAAAATGAGGATTTTTTATAAAAAGGCCAAATCAAACATTAAATCCTTATGGTTTTTATGACCATTGGTTTTCTTTTGTCTAAAACTTAGTAACAGAAAAAAAATAATAAAAAAAACTAAAATAACTTTACAAACGAGATAACCATTAACAAGCAGTATATAGAGCTATCCTCCCATTTGTGCTACAAATTGGAAAAGGGGGTCGGGTTAAGTGTGCAAAGGGGTGGGCGGACGGGACTGGCTGTGAAAACCATCTAGTTGATGGTCCTGTTTTCTCTGATCTTATTGCACAACTTAAAAAAAACAATAAAACACCTAAATCTTATTGCCTTTATTGCAATGAGGAAATCCTTTTATATGGAAGCAAAAATTCAACAAAAAAAAATTCTTTTAGTATCTCGAGAGAATTATATAATCGTTGAAGTATATAGAGCTATCCTCCTATTTGTGCTACAAATGGGAGGTGGGGGTCGGATTTAATGCTAAAGGTTGGGTGGACGGGGCTGGCTGTGCACAACCTTCCCGTTCGTGTCCCTGTTTCCACTAATCTTAGTGCACAACTAAAAAATAATTAAACATTGAAACCTTATTGCCCTTATGACCTTTAGTTTTTCATTGTCTAAAACTTAGTAAAATAAGAAAATTAATCTAAAAAACTAAAATAACTTTACACAAGAAATAACCATTCACAAGCAGTATATAGAACTATCCTCCCATTTGCACTGCAAATGCGAGGATATTAGGGGGTTAGAAAGACCTAACCTCCCATTTGCCCTGCAGATGGGAGGATATCAGGGGGTCGGGTTTAATGCTAAGGGGTGGGCGGGCAGGGCTGGCTGTACACAACAAAATGAGGAGTTTTCAGAAAAAGACCCAATAAAATATTAAAGCCTTATGGTCTTTATGACCTTTGGTTTTCCATTGTCTAAAACTTAGCAACAGAAAAAAACAATTAATTAAAAAAACTAAAATAACTCTACAAAAGAGATAACCATTAACAAGTACTATATAGAGCTATCCTCACATTTGCGCTACAAATGGGAGGATATTAGGGGGTCGGGTATATTCCTAAAGGGTGGGCGGAGGGGCTGGCTGTGTACAACCTTCACGTTCGTGGCCTTGTTTTTACTAATCTTAGTGCACAACTAAAAAACAATTAAACATTTAAACCTTATTGCCTTTATGACCTTTAGTTTTCTATTGTCTAAAACTTAGTAGCATAAGAAAATTAATTAAAAAAAGTAAATTTATTTATTAATTTACATTTAATATATATTTTATGTTTGTTTGCATTGATTTTTTATTCAATGATTGTTTGATTGTTGATATGCCATAACGACAACGCCTACCCCTAGGGCATAAATAGCCAGGGCAGAAATAGCCAGGGCATAACTTACAACGCCTACCCCCAGGCCCTGGGGGGCTGCGTCGCCACCGGAATTTTTGTTATCAGAACTTTGAACTATTTTACCAAAATGTCTATCACAAAATTTTTATCTGATGCATTTAGGGCGTGGCGGAGGGGGGGGGGCTAGTTGCCCTCCGATCTCTTTTGACTCTTTATAAGTGAACAAGAACTTTCAATTTCCAATGAAATGAGCCCTCTCCAAAGTTTATACGAGCATCCCTTCCATTACAACTATATATGCCCCTAGAGCCTTACTCATAACGCCTGCCTCCGGGCCCTGGCAGGTTCCGTCGACACAGGAATTTTCTTATCTGGGCTTTGATGAACTATTTTTATTGAAATGGCTACTATTAAAATTTTATCGGATGGGCTTGGGGTAAAAAAGGTTTGTGGGGGGGGGGGGCTAGTTGCCCTCGGTTATCTTTTGACTCTTAAAAAGTGAACTAGAACTTTCAATTTTCAATGAAATGAGCCCCATCTGAAGTTTATACGAGCATCCCTTTCATAAGAACCATATGCGCCCCCAGGACAACACTTAAAACGCCTACCCCCCGGGTTTTGGTGGGAGTTTTGTTATCTTATTTTTGAACAATTTCCGAAACACTGCCTATCTCAAAATTTGTAGCGGACGGGTTGGGGGAAAAAGAGCGTGGGGGCTGGGCTAGTTTAACTCTCCTTACTCTTAAAAAGTGAACTAGAAATTTCAATTTTCAATCAAATGAGCCCTCTATGATGTTTATATGAGCATCCCTTTCATAAGAACCATACATGCCCTTAGGGAAAAACTTAGATCGTCTTCCCCTGTGTCCTGGGGGGTTCTATTGACTCCGTATTTTTTTCTTATCCGACCTTTCAACTATTTCTAACAAAATGTCTATCTCAAAATTTTATTCAGATGGGTTTTGAAAAAGAAGGCGTGGGGGGGGGGCTAGCTGCCCTTGGATCTCTTATGACTATTAAAAAGTGAGCTCGAACTTTCAATATCCAATCAAATGAGCCCTCTCTGAAGTTTATACTAGCATTCCTTTAATACGAACAATATATGCCCCAGGGCATAACTTACAACGCCAGCCCCCGGGCCCTAGGGGAATGTGACGACACCTGAGTATTTGTTATCTGACTTTAGAGCAATTTTTAACTTAATGGCTACCTCAAAATTTGATTGGATGCATTTGGGGAAAAGGGGGTGTGGGGGGGGGGCTAGTTGCCCTCCAATCTCTTTTGACTCTAAAAATTGAACTAGAACTTTCAATTTCCAATCAAATGAGCCATCTCTGAATTTTTTACGAGCATCCCTTCAATAAGAACCATATATTCCCCCAGGGCATACCTTACAACACCTGCCCTCGGGCCCTTGGGGGGGCTGTGTTGACCCCTGAGTTTACGTTATGTGTTCTTTGAACTATTTAAAAAAAGCTATCTCAAAGTTCTTATCGGATGGGTTTGAGGAAAAATGGGGCTTGGAGGGGTAGTGGGGGTGGGTGCCCTCTACTCTCATTTTACTCTTAAAAAGTGAACTAGAACTTTCAATTTCCAATCAAATGAGCCCTCTTTGAAGTTAATACGAGCATCCATTCCATAAGAACCATATATTCCCCCAGGGCATAACTTAAAACACCTGCCCCGGCGCCCTAGGGGGTTGTGTCGACACCGTAATTTTTGTTATATGATCTTTGGACGATTTGTAACAAAATAGTTATCTTAAATTTTTTATTTGATACATTTGGGAAAAAAGGGTTCGGGGGGAGGGGAGCTGGTTACCCTACAATATCTTTTGACACTTAAAAAGTGAACTAGAACTTTCAATTCCCAATCAAATGATCCCTCTCTGAAGTTTATACGAGCATTCCTTCCATAAGAACCATATATGCCCCCAGGGCATAACTTATAACCCTTGCTTTATAACCCTATATTAACTTATAACCCATGTGGGGGAGTTGTCACCCTCAAAGACCTAATTTCCAGAATTTAAAACTACGTTAATAAAATGAGAGGGGGGTTAGTTTACCTCCAATCACTTTCGACTATTAAAAAGGGCACTAGCCCGTTGAATTTCCAATCGAATGAGCCTTTTTTGCAGTTTCTACGACAACACCTTCTATAAAAAACCTTATATGCCCCCAGGGCATAACTTAAAATCCTTGCCCCGAGGTTTGCACAAAAACATATTTTCTATCAGGAAATCAACTACACTGAACAAAATGGCTATCTCAGAATTTTGATTGGATGTGTTTGGGGGAATGATGGGCGTGGGGGGGCTTGCTGCCCTCCAATCACTTTCGACTATTAAAAAGTGCAGTAGCCCTTTGAATTTCCAATCGAATGAGTCTTTTTTGAAGTTTCTACGACAACGCCTTCTATAAAAACCTTATATGCCCCCAGGGCATAACTTAAAACCCTTGCCCTAAGGATTGTGGGGGAGTGTCCTCCTCAAAAACATATTTTCTATCTGGAAATCAACAACGCTGAACAAAATGTCAATCTCAAAATTTTGATTAGATGTGTTTGGGGGAATAATGGGCGTGGGGGGCTAGTTGCCCTCCAATCACTTTAAATTATAAAAAAGAGCCCTAGAACTCTCGATTTCAAATCCAATGAGCTCCCTTTGAAGTTTCTACGACAACCCCTTCCATATGAAATGCCTCTGGAGAAAAAATAAATAATAATAAAACATTGGAGCCGTATGGCCTTTACTATAGGCAACCCTATAGCGTTGCCTCTAACTGGCATATTGAGGTTTTTCCAGGGTGACGGTATCAAACCTATGGTGACGTCATGACATCACGAAGAGGCTTACATTATCTGTATATGAGTGCCGGTTCGGGCTTATGCCAGATTTGTCATTTAACTCATTCGGACTATATGTCATGGCTTTTTCTATAATTATTGTATGGCTTGATGTCCGCAACTACTTGATTTAATTCAAAAAGCGTTATACTCAGTCAAGCAGTTTGAATCTTCACCAAAGACTGCATACTGGTGAGAAACCATTTAAATGTGATTCATGCAAAAAGTGTGTTACTCAATTAAACCTTTTGACTAAACATCAAAGACTGAATACAGGTGAGAAACCGTTTAAGTGTGATTTCTGCAAAAAGTATTTTACTCAATCAAGCCTTTTGAATCGTCACCAAAGACTGCAAACGCGTGAGGTGTATTCACTCTATGCAACACGTGAGAATGCAATTCATTCTTTTTAACGTCTTAGTAGTAACCTATCATAAGGTTTCACAGGGTGCTCCTTATTTGGGAGACGATTGGACTCCGTCCAGAACACCAAGAGAAGGTGTTTGACTTACATTAGAGAGAGGCGTTAGAATTCAATTGACAAAATACAGATTATTGATAGATTGAGTCTTCAGGAATTTGTCACCTGATTTTAGCATGGACCTGTCACATAATTATTGCATGCAAATGGATATCACAAAGAATAATTATTTAAATTTCCGAAGAAATAAAAGGGTTAAAAATATTTCACCAAATTTACATGGTTGGGGAAACATGTTGCAGAGAGCTGAATAAGTTAGGTTAGTCATTTAACATAATTTGTTCTGAACGGTCTGCTTTTCATAATTCTTTTTGTACTTTCCATAATTTTGTTACTAAAATATTATATTCTGACAATAATTATTTTATAGATTTACTCCTTTTCAAAAGGGTTAATTATTTCTCATTATCAACATTTATAGCAAAAATGATAGACAGGGAACAGTCTTTGAACTCTTGGCATCATGACTAATGCATAAAATTTTATCTGCATTCCATTAGCCAATGAAATTTTCTCTCCGAATGCAGATAGAAACGTGTTATGGAAACTATTCTTAACTGAAGAATTTTTAATTTTCTCATAACTTTTAATAGATTAACTTGAAGGAAATACATTAAAGAGATTCAAAATTAGCATTAAAAGAAAATACGTTTGCTATGTAGATTGAATAAATTACAACACTCTGATCAAGCATAAGAAATTGTGATATGGAAAAAAATATAGGCCATTCAAATAGGCAAAATTGATATCCTATGTCGGGGAAACAAAAAACTAATGACAATTTAGCACGAAAATATATTTAATTAATAATTAATTGTATTTCAACCTTCTTTAAAAGTTTTATCCTCTAGTATCTCAATAACAAACTGAACACGTCTCAACTTTGAACTGCCTTTTTAGCAGTCTTATTTTACCTGCTATCTTCTGATTTAGTTTCATATGTCCCTCAGTTTTTCCTGAAAGTACAACTTAATAACCTATTCTGTTCCTGAGATATTGCATGTATACCAATCTGAGAACTTAAATCAATTTCTTTTTATTTATTTCAGTTGTGTAAGCAGTAGTAGTTGTTAAAGGCGTGAAAGTTTCAATTTAATACCGTAAACCGTGATTCTGCAGTAATGAGAGGACACTGCTGCACTCATACATAATAGCTTTAGCCTGGATGTTATTCGGACATCCCTTTTACGATCTGGATGAACCTAAATTCTTTTGATTTAGTTCAATAGTAGTTGCAATGAAAGTAGTTTCAAAAAAGCAGTTCCTTGAAAAATTTCAATTTAATGCCATTGCTGCTGCTTCAATATTACCGATACGCCTTTATGTCAATCTCTATACATATTTTGTTTCTTTATTCCTTTCTGTATTTCTCAAAACTTTGACCTCTATACCCATAGCCTTTTTCACGACTTCGGATAAAACACGCCTCTCTTTAGAAATAAAAAAAATGAATATGTATACATTGTGTAACTTTTGTAACTTATAAACCTTGATCAGAAGGTTATGGTGGGGTTTCTAACACGTAAAGGCATAGTGATAAAAACGTTCTATCATTTTGAGCAAATAGTTATATTGAAAATTTTCTTGGATATCTTTTTAAGAAAAGCGGCTAAAGGAGTCGTGAAAGTGGTTGCTGATTGACCTATCACTTTTAACTCTTAAAAAAAAAACACTCGAAAGTTCATTCTCTGTTTAAATTAGTCACCTCTAAAGTATCGAGCATAATTTCTTCCATACGAAGTGATCTGAAAAAAAGCAAATACTAAAAATTAACAAAGAGTGAAAACTAACAGTACTTCTTTTACTACTTATCAGTACTTCTTTTTCATCAATTCTTGTGACTAACTTAGAATAAAAAGAAGCTTTGTTTGATTTGTTTAGTAAAGTTTATTGTAGAATTTTTTTTTCAGTTTTATTTATATATTATTTTAGAAGTTGAAGATGCTTTACAAAGTCACATTGAAGAAATCTTTGGCGTTCTGAACCTCCTTTTGCTTCCTAAACGTGAAGATATTGCTTTAAGTAATTTTCCTGAGTTTTCGGGACCTTCTAAACTTCAACTTGAAACCAAGGAACCAGGCAATACATCTTTTGACAATCAAGGTGTATCTCAAATATACATATTTTTTTGGCAGAATAAACTATATTAGATTACAGGTTATTTGAGAAAAATCGGGATGGATAAGTGGACACTTTTCTATGAATTTGAACTAATCTAAAGATGAAATTTTTCTCTCGTCTCATCTCATTATTCTTGGAAGAGTTTTCATTGTTCTAGAGTTTGGTACCTGATATTTCATAACTGCAGTTTAACCCTCTGATAGTTGACATCAACCGTCTGCAAGTGACTTTAACCCTCTAATAGCTTGTAATATGACCTGTGACTTGTTCCTAGATTCGGCGGAATCTACCGTTCCTTCCGTACCATCAAAAAGAATTTCCAGTTAAAAATTCTTTTTTTTATGGTTTCTACTAGAGTTGGTATCTCTTGATTAGGTTTGTATGTGTGTTAGTGTGTTGAAATATTTTGATTTACAAAGGAAGTGTATGTTGATTTTGGGGTTGTTTGAGGCGAGGGATTAGATTTTGTTCCTTTTTTTGTTCCTTTTTGGTCTTGGAGCCTTACAAGAGAGTATGTTGAAATTGTTTATTAAATAAAAGAACACTGATTTACAGTCTGGCAATGAGAACTCTAAGGGTTGGACCCGTGTACGTCTTAGCCGATGAGGAAAACTGAATTCCAACCCAAACTCTCGTCCTTCTTTACTGAGGGGGTAAAATATTGAAGCCTATATAAAACATTTATATTTTTGCACATATTCAAATGTGCTCTGCTTTTAATAAAGAGTTTTAAGGGTTTTCTGCTCATATACTCTTGATATTGTTTGTTTATTCGGAAGATGCAAGCTGGCGCATAGACAAGCTATGTGGCAGGCTTGTTTATAATGATTCTAATTGTCGCTAGTTTTCTACCTTGTGCGCTGTTGTTTTGTATATATTGATTTTCGTTGTTGCTTCTCTTCTAACTAGAGATAATATAAACTTTTTACTGATGTCATGGATTTAGATTAAGTTCAATGCAACCACTTTTGGAAAACTACTAAAATGGTATAATTTTAACAAAAAAATGTTTTAAATGAATACACAGTTTTTCGCCTGAAAGGAATGTATATATATTTATTCTTCTGTTTTAAGTCATGAGGTGTTAAATAAGCAATAACAATTGAATAAAGAAAGTCTGGCGTGAAATCAAAATCTCTTTCCTGATAATACATTAAAGAATAATCCATTTTTGGGATTTGTTTTCTTCTGGAACTCTTTTTTATACTTACTGTTGCTTCCATTCTAACCGCAGATTTCCTCTCCTACTCTACTAGTCTACTCTACTACTCTACTACTAAAATGGTATAATTTTAACAAAAAGATATTTTAAATGAATACACCGTTTTTCGCCTGAAGGGAATGTATATATATTCGTTATTCTTCTGTTTTAAGTCATGAGGTGTCAAATAAGCAATAACAATTGAACAAAGAACGTCTGGCATGAAATCAATATCTCTTTCCTGATACTACATTAAAGAATAATCCATTTTTTGATTTGTTTTCTGCTGGAACTCTTTTTTATACTGACTGTTGCTTCTGTTCTAACCGCAGATTTCCTTTCCGATTCAGTGTATTCGTTGTGATGCTGGCTGTCAAATGTCTTCTAGCTGCAGATCTAGCTTGCACTTCGTTTTCGTGAATCATTGCCTCAGACTTTTTGTTCATTTCCTTCTCTTTAGCTGTTCAGATTTATCCAAAATCATGTGTTCCAACGCCTTTTCCCTCTGAAATATCTAAAATTGGCATAATCATCGTTTTATTCTCTATTCTCTATCGTTTTAATCTCTGTAATCCTTATTTTCCGGGATTTTTTTTGCAGTCCGGGATTTTTTATGTCCGGGATTTTTGGAGTTTTCTCTAAGAAAACCGAGATTTTTTGCTAAAAACCGGGATTTTTGCTAAAAACCAGGATTTCTTCATTAAAAAGAGATTTTCAACGATTTTGGCTGATAGTCTACTACTTTTTTTTTTTTACGATATCACAAATATTTTCTGTTTATGTATGTTCCCTCTGGAAGTGCGTTTGTACAATGGAGCAACAATTTTTTCTTTCGGGATTTCACTTTTGAAAATTTGACTCCAATGTAACGACGAGTGGCGAATTCATAACGAAAACAGTGAGGATTTTCTTTTCTTGTCATTGTAGTTCATTTTGCCCCGTGTAATGCCTCGGGCAAAGTTAATCTCAGAAAAGGTAATTAAAAAGTGTACGGCATTTACTAATTTTGTTCAAAAGGATACTTATTTCAAACGTATTCTTTTGTAAGACGAATAATACTTCCGTCGTCCGTTTCTTGAATGGCGAGACTTTTGCTAAACATAAAAGCAGGTATAGTAAAAGGGAAAGGGACGTTTGAAGACGTGATAAAAAGAAACTTTTACCGTTTACTAAGCCATATTGAATATTAGCGCGTCCAGACTATCCATTTTCTGGAAAAATGGGACAAAATCTTGGAAGGTAGACAGCATGGGCGGATCCAGGATTTTTTTCTGGGGGGTTTTACTAATTTTTGACTCAGTTTTTGACTAATTTTACTGATTTTTACCTAGGTTTTACTAATTTTTGACTTATTTTAGACTCGGTCAAAAATTTCGGGGGGGGGGGGGGAGGTGGTTCAAACCGGGTAACCCCCCCCCCTTCCTGGATACGGCCTTGGTAGACAGGTCTCCCGTCCCATTTTTACGTTTTTTGGGCAGGAAGAATTAAAGGGTCAGAAAATGAAAAATGGGACGGAAGTGGTAGTGTTGACAGCTTTTTGGAAAAAATGCCAGAAGAAGGAAACGATTAGACACGATAAGTGATAAATAAAAAAATTTGTCTACGACGATTTTGAATAGGAAAAGGTAAATTGTCTTTTTGATGTTCTAAATTTGTTTTCTTTAGGTTTTGGCTCAGAAAAAAATCCCGTAATTCAAATTACGCGTTTTGATTTTTACGTCCTCACTGTGCAGCCCTATCTTGTATAGTCTAAAAACCGTGTTTCGGGATTTTTTTAGAAGAACAATCGGGATTTTATTTTTCAGCTGGTGGCAACCGTGGATACATCGGAAAAAAAAGAAAAAAAGAATATATTTCCAACAAAAAAGTATTTTTTAGATAAATTAATGGTTGTTTGTCTGAAGGGAGTAGGACTATAAAAATATATATACATATGGTAAAATTCTACTTTAGCTACTTTTGGATATCTTGGAAAGGGGTTAGGTTAGGAAAATGAAACTTTCAGGGATTGGTTTACAGGCTAAAGTTTGTCCTGGGAAGGTATTTGAAGAACTTACCTCCACTCCTTCTCCCTCTAGATGGCCCTGACCTTCAATGACCTTTAAAAATCTGTGTGGTATAAAAGTCAAACTTTTTAAAATAGATCTTCTGCTTAGGCCTAAATTAAGTACAAAAAAATTGTTTTCAGCTTCACAACTTTGCTGAATCCAAATTTCTAAGGTTTTAAAGATATGCAAATACATTTCCTATATTTTGGAAGAAATATTGAAAAGACTTGAAATTCTACTCAAATAACAGAAATTCAGAACTAAAGCCAGAGAAAAAGAAACTGATAACTGAAAATAAAGCTAAAATGTTGTTTTGTCAAAATTTCAATTGTTACAGACCTGTTATGTAGGCAAACTTCAGGACCCTCTGGAGGGAGATGCTGTAGAGGCAGGTACTTCAAAATACCTTCCCAGGACATACTTTAGTCTGTAGACAAATCCCTGAAATTTTCATTTTCCTAACCTAACCCCTTTCCAAGATAGCCAAAAGTAGCTAAATTAGAATTTTACTGTATATTTCTTATTCTTTTGTTTTAATTGTTATTGCTAGCAATAGGCCTAACAATTGAGTTAAGAAAGTGTAGGGTGAATTTAATTCTTGTCACTTGTTTACCAGTTTCTCTTAAATTAACAAAAATATAGACACTGTGGGATGCTATTAATAATTTTTTATGCAGGTATAAAAAGATCTAATTTCATGTATTCAAATGCTGGGTAGCTTAAAGGTACTGATGATTTGACAATGTAATTTTGGAACCCCTGTCAGAATTTTTGTTCAAAACAAAATATCTCTGCTTAGCCATGTCTTGGAGCACCATCTCTTGAAGCCAGTTTTTTAATTCAACAATAAGAAACATTGACACATTTTCTGATACACCCATTTAAGAAAAAGAACATTCAATTCAGTCAGTTTCCTGTTTTGGCAAGAAAGGAGCTCTTGACAATTTTTTATTTTTGTAATGTTCAAACTGCTGTTACTTGGTTATTTATGGCCAAAAAACTTGGGATTAGCACCAATGCATGAAGATACATCTGATTTTATCTGAATTCTGGTCACATTAGCTTTCTCTTGATAAAATTAAATTAGAAGGGCAACAAATTTTACATTGTCAAAATACCTAGACACCTAGGGCTAAACACCTAGAACCTTGTCATAGACATATCAAAAGTGACCCCCCCCCCCAAAAAAAAAAAAATCCTAAGCAATGTCGTGAATGAAACTAAGAATCTGCATATACAAATAAAATCCCCTAAATCAATTTTAATGACAATGAACTTCTTAAATTTCTTGAAATCTATTCCCATTTTCCTAGACCCTATCCCTTCTGAAATGCTAGTTAAAAAATTTTGTTCTACTAAATTTTATGTACTAAATACTATTTGTATTTAATACTGTGTATTAAAATTTGTTAAACCAATTTTGTTATACCAAATACTACATACTTGAAACAATTTTATTAGTTTTATTACTTCTACTTTTTGAATAGTTTTATGCTTCCATACATTAAATGAAGTTGAAGAATAATAAAAAAACAAGAATATACGGGTTGAATATACCAGGTTCCGCCCACAGGTATTCCCCAAGTATTTTGACATTTGTCAAATTTGTAGGTGAAAATGCAGGGTTTGGACTTGCCTATAAATTCCTATATTTTAATGCACTCCTATAAAATACCTATATTTTGGATGAAATCCTATTATTCCTATATTTTCAGCTGAAGAGCACCAAGAACATTGCTCATGATTTGCAATTTACACTGCTTGTTAAGTAAGCTAAGATGTGCTTTTCTTTGCTTTTGACTCTGCTTGTAGACTGTGCTGTGTTTTGGTGTAGATTGATAATTAATTACAAAATTTGAGCTGTTTGAACTTAACTAATGGTTTGTGTTGGGATTAGTAAGCTGCTTCTGCCTGGGCTATGCTATTGTGTTGACTTAGTAGCCTATGTTTTGTTTTTTGTCATGTTGGGCCTGTCCAAAATGAGCAAAGATCAGTATATAGACTAGCAGTCTCTGCTTAATGAGACTGTGAGTTCTTGTGACTTATGCATATCCTAGCTGAATGCTATGAAAGGCTGATGACGACCCAGTTTTGGACAGTGAATACAACCCAGTTTTGGACATATCCACATTTTTTCTTTTTATGGCTTTTTTATTGTGGGATGCTATTTTGCAGGTGATGCTTGGTATTTGAGTTTGGGGCCTACCAAGTTCAATAGTTCATGGCTTGCTAAAACAGATTGCAGCAGTAGAGAGATTGGCAAATGGTGTAAGACTGGGAACAACCAGTACTTGTTCTTTTGCAAACTGTGCTTGAAAAATCTTGGTTGCACAGCTGGGGTTGCTCAGCTAAACCAACATATGTGATCTGCAGAACACAAAGCCACAGTTACTGCTCAACTACATCCACTACAGCTTCACCTGACTGGACAGTCTTGAGTTGATGAAACAACCAAGGATAAACCATTAGTTGGTACAAACATGTTTTGTGAGTGTGATGCTGCTTATAAAGCTGAGTTAATATGGGCACTTCAGATGGTACAGAGTTCTATGTCTGCTGACTCTTCAGACCATATTGTTGCAACCTTCCATGCAATGTTCCCTGGTAACATCCCTGACAGAATGTCCCTATGTGCAAAGAAACTCACATATCTGATCACCAATGTGCTGCATCCTTACTGTAAGGAAATGCTTGTGAAGGACATTCAGTCATATTTTGTACTAAAATATGTCAAGACAACCAACAATGCTGGTATGAAAGTTACAGATATGTGTTTGATATTGGTCCTCATACCGAAACAAAATCCAGAGTAGACATTTATGCACAAGTTTTATGGGCCACGTGACAAGTGATGGCCTGTATAGGAAGATTATGTCAGCTATTGAGCAGAATCAGCTGCCACTTGAAAAACTGATCATGCTTGGAAGTGACAGACCAAACGTCAACAAAACCATTTGGAACAAGTTCAATGCCAAAAAAAGAAAATGATGTGAAAGGGAATGTTGAACATTGGTACTTGCAACATCAATATAATTCATAACGTTTTCTTAAAAGGTCTTCAGGTGGTCAG
Source organism: Artemia sp. Qi Xiang Cuo (assembly GCF_049724085.1). Lineage (NCBI taxonomy): Eukaryota > Metazoa > Arthropoda > Branchiopoda > Anostraca > Artemiidae > Artemia > Artemia sp. Qi Xiang Cuo. Next base: position 66,084,622 of record NC_142806.1, on the reverse strand, counting down.
AGAAGAAAATTCCGACTTTGTTATTCTTGTGCATTCATTTTTTGACGGCTGGCCTGCATATTGTGAAGACTATTGAAAGTGCCAAAAGAAAGTGGGAGCGCCAGAGGATGCTTTCATGAAGCGTGTCCCAAGCTGCTGGATGACAATCGGAAGTGCCCTTGCTAGAATCATGCAGCAGTGGCCAGCAATCTTAGAGTACTGCCTGAACTTCACGCCGAGAGAGAAAAAACTGAAGAATCTTCTGTCCACTCCCAACTTTCTGAAGATTGTGGCTTATATCAAAAGTGCAATGATGAATTCCCAATTCGAGTTTGTTCTAGCCTCAGCAGAACTGTTCTTGAGTTTCACCCAACTTTTCCAAAAAGAAGAGCCTCTCATTCATGTTCTGCTCTCAGAGATCAAAAGACTAATTGTGACGCTTTGCAGAAAGGTCTTTACTCCAGATTTCGTGACCAAGACAAATTTCTCACCAGAAATGTTGAACCTTGCTGAAAAATTTGCAGAAAAGCCCATAGTTTCAGAAAATGTGGAACAAGCTTTCGGTGAGAAAGCAACACTGAAAGACAAGGTCATTTTCTATGTCAATGTGCGAAAACATTTTATTGCAGGTATTTGCCATATTTTGAACAAATGTCCTCTGGAAAAGGATGGTTTTCTAGAGGCTTGATGCTGTTTGAGTCTGATCAACATGAGGGATTCAAGTAGACTTAGGGTTGTGGCATGCAAGATTGTGATTGGAGTTAGCTCAGACGCTGCCCAGGCTGAGTGGCTGCTTTTGCGAACAGAAACTGGACCCCATGAGGACATTACTTGGATTGATCGTTTTTGGAGCCATTATTTTGTACTGATGAATGAGTGCGGGGACAGCAAGTACCCAGAACTTACCAAGCTTATCAAGGCAGTGCTTACGTTGTCACATGGCAGTGCAGATGTTGAGTGTGGGTTCTTGCATTCTGGTAGGATTCTTGGTGAAGACCAGGCCTTGATGTTTGAACCCCTTCTGGATGCGAGACTCCTGGTATATGACATGTTGAGGCTTTATGGAGGAAAACCAGAACAGTTTGTTATTACAAAAGAGCTGTTGAATCTTGCACGTTCCGCATGGTCTCGGTATCAACAATATCTGGATGAAAAGAAAAAAGAAGAGCTATCCAAGAAAGAGAAAGCAGCTTTCGAAGAGGACAGCAAGCGGAAGTTGCAGGAGGTTCACAACAAAAAGAAAGAAATAGAAGACCTGGAAAGCAAAAGGAAAAAACTTAGAGCTTCAGAGCAAGAAAAGAGAACAGTAGCAGATACTCTACTTCAGGAAGTGATCAACAGAATGAAGAAGGCTGCCAAGTCCAAGAGTTTCATAGACATTGCCCTCGCTGTTTATTCTCCCCCCCTCCAAGGAGCCGCTTCTTTTCCCAAGGAGACGGCGTTTACCCTCACGGAACATTCCCCCCTTCTCTGGGGAAAATTCCCACTATTTTCCCCTTGGATAACTCCAGATTTTCATTAGAAGGGAAATTAAAATCTCTACTCTGCTATTCAAGTCAAGGGCAATTGTATTGTATTTTTTTTCCAGGGGCATTTCATGTGGAAGGGGTGGTCAAATAAGCTTTGGAGGGGGCTCAGTCAACTGGAAATCAAAAGTTAGTGCCATTTTCTAAGATTTTACCTGCTTTTTAACCAATTGCTGCTAAATGAGTTGTTTATTACTACAGTGTCTAACAGAAATTTTATTCTAGTCTAACAGCCCTTGTTTTTCAGCAGTTGTTTTGAAAGAATCTTTAAATAAATTCAGAATCATCTCTAAAGGACAGAGTGGAGGTAAAAATTGATATATAGTCCTCAGGGTCGTATCCAAGACTTTTCTTTTTTTTGGGGGGGGGGGGGGTTGGAACAAGCACGGTCACATGAATCAGAATCTATGACTGAAGGAGAGGTGCTAGATTTGTAAGCAAATACTGTTTAAGAATGTCTCAATGACTGTGAAAGTGACTGAATGTTTTGCTATTATGATCCACTGCTTAGTTAATCAAAGTCATCAAAATGTTGCAAACCTCTTTTACTTGTATTTAGTACTTTTATATATAAATGAAAAATAGCACATATATGATATGAGGAATGCTGCTGAATACAGCTATTTAATATATGCAAGGCTTTTAGGGTAACATTTCTTAGGTTTAAATGTAGAAAAAAATTAATAATATGATTTTACTCCCAAATAATGGTAAATTTGATTTTTTTTTTTATTGTTTTTTTTCACAAAATAGATGTCCAAAATCAGTAAACTGTCCAATTGCTGAGGTATTACACTAGGCACAAGATTACCAAATGGATAAAGTAGACAGTTAATTAAATTGATGAATCCAGATGAAAGGGTATTACCCTTTTTAAGCCCAGGAAAAGTCTGAATCATTAAGAAATTTCATTAAAAGCTTTAAGTGATGCTGAAAAAGAAATGCTAACCTGGTCTTGTAGCTACAGGGCAACTCTAAAACACCAATTTTACCCTGTATTTCCTAGGGAGTAACTTATTTTACCAATTTTACTTACCAAGTTTTTATTTTATGATAATTTTACAACACTAATTTATACAAGTAAGTCATTTTTTAAAAGATGATTGTCAAACTTTGTCTTACAGACGCATGCATTTATCATCCAAACTGGTGATATTGTTTTGTTCCAAAATTGTTTCAGAAAGCAATTATCATGCTTTAATACAAATAGGAAGCGATTGCAAGTTTTGTTAGATTCATGTAATGCTGGATCTGCTATCCCCACAGCTATCAAAATCTTTTTTCTCCAAAAACTTTGCCTTTAGTTTTTGTTTACTTGATTTAGTCCAAAAGTCTCTGTTTTTGTACATAGTAATGTATTTGCCATGAATCTCAAATTTCAAAATAGACAAGTATTTTTATATGGACAATCAATAAATTTTCTGATCCAAAAATCTTTCTATTTTCATGTGAAATAGCCTCTTCAGATCTATTTACAGTAAGGTTTTCTTGAGTTTTTACTTTTCTGCCATTTTTACCCCTGCTTCAGAGCAAATTTTCAATAGCTCATAAAAATGAAGACCAGAAGACAAAACTGAAGAACTTCTTTCCCTTCTTTGTATGCCTCAAAACAATTTACACTATTTCATAACCTGAAATTTCACTGTCCAGTAAATAAAGGATTATCCTGTTGATGCTGGTTAGTCAAGAAGTTCAACCAACATGTGGGCTGCATCCCATTCTCAAAGCCTTGGCTTGGATTACCATTCTTTGACAACTGCTCACTTGAAGGCCTCCACACTAGGGGCGGAGAATGTTCCTTTGATTTGGGAGTTCTAGAGCCCAACGACTCTATTTGAGAAGAAGTTGTTCCATAGTCTGGTTTTGGCTTGCTTGCAGTACAGCTTCTTGGTGTTTCCTCTAGTTCTTGTTGACTGGTCAAGTTCAAGCATTTTTATTGCAAGCACTGAGTGTGCAGCATTTTGTACACCATGCTGATATCCCCATGCTTCCGTCAATAGTACACTCTTGCTTTGCAGCATGCAGAAGTGTGTAGTATTTTGTATGTCATGATTGCATCCCCATGCATCCGTCAATAGGAGAGGGTAGGAATCTGTAACTTCTCCCAGGCGAGATGGGTAGTCCAAGCTTTAAAACCCTATTTTGATTTAATTGCTTGCCTTTGGACACTCTAGCTTTTTCTTGTTGCTTTTATTTAATGGTGTATCCATACACATACCAAATTCAAATTTTAGTCAAACAAGTCTTTTATATAGCTTTGACATCAGCTTTGGTGACCTACTGTGGAATGTTCTTTTTACAATTCCCAGGGTCTGGAGCACTTTGGAGGCAACTAACTGAGCATGTTGGTCAAACCTCATTTCATCATCCACAAGCATACCCAGGTCTCTTTCAACATAGGAGGAACCAGTCATTTGCTCAACACCATCTATTCCACACATGTGATACTGACCCCTCACATTCTTTCTGCCAGAATGAATTGTTCTGAATTTTTCAATGTTGAATTCTAACCTCCAAAATTTTGCCCAATCTGAGAGTTTGTCTTGGTCTGCTTGTAATAAGGCTTGCTCTTTGGTTGTTTTTGCATGGCTGATGATTTTCAAATCATTTGCATGAGTTCATTTTACAGGTTCATTTTATTTATGACACTTTTTGGGGCATTGTTGATATAGATGTTAAATAATTTTGTACCAAGGATTGCTCCCTGTGGGACTCCACTTTCCACTTCAGTACTATCTGAGGAAAATACCTGACCATTTTCTCCATGCCCCTTTACGCTCTGCCTTCCATCTTTCAGGAATGCCATCACCCACTCAACAACCTCCTGGCTTACCCTAATTGCAATTAACTTTGCCTCTAGTTGACAATGACATACTTTGTCAAATTCTTTGGCAAAATCTAGGAGAATGACGTCTACTGGGATTCTTCTATACAGGAGCTCTGTGACAAAATTCTATGCATCTATCAGATTTGTATCAATGGATTGTCCTGATCTAAATATGTGCTGACTCTGCTTATTAAGATTGTTGGAGATAACAAAAAGAAAATGAGGTGTTATGCTTATATTTTGCACATTTTAAATCTTAATCAGAATACTATCTTCTGTTGAAAATTTATAATGTTTTGTACCAAAGAAAGCTATTTAGTTCTACTTATGGCAAAGTTTAACTATGGAATATTAACTCCTTGCAAGAATATGCTTATGAGTTTTAAACTCATCATTCCCTGTTGAAGAATAATAATCATTTTTTCTTACGCCTTTTCTTTATCCACACATGCTCAAAATATATTTACCTTTATTCACGTCAATGATTATATATAGAATCATGTTTTGATTTGTTGAGCTCATAAAAATCTAGCCAACCATTTATTTAATTAAATGAAACTGATTCAAGATTTGTTGCAATCTATGGAAGCATATTTTTTGATATTCAGAGAGAAAGAATTATTACCAAGCTATGCATATTTATAAATTAAAATAGAATTTTAAAGTTTTGAAATAAAAGTCTTTGTATTGAGTTTGTAAATTGTAGAGTAATATTCACCTTTAGTGCCTATAATGCCTGTGATTTGGAATACTTATTTACATGTTTCAATCTATTTCAGCGAGTTTGAGTTATTCAAGGATTTAGTCACCATTTTTTGAAATGGAGCAAAAAGAATTTTGTTTAAAGTGGAACAACTACCTGGATGTATTTCATGGAGCTTTTTTATCTCTATTAAACAGTGAACATTTCACGGATGTCACCCTATCATGTGACAGTCAAAGCATCAAATGCCACAGACTTGTTCTCTCATCTTGTAGTTCCTACTTTGAAACACTGCTTCTAGGAATTTCACACCCCCATCCTATTATTATTCTAAAGGATGTGAAATTTCATGATCTGCTAGCTTTGGTGACATTTATGTATACAGGTGAAGTGACTGTTTCACAAGCTCAAGCTAGTTCATTAATAAAAGTGGCTGAAATGCTTAAAGTTAAACGTCTTGCTTATCCTGATGAGACAGTTAACCAGATACAGAAACCTAGCTATCACTCTCAAAACACTCAAATGACTCAACCTGCTGCAAAGAGAAACGGAGTTGATTCAACCTCTGGAAACAGCTTCTTGGCTGTAGATTCTTCCAGTACTCTAGAACGTTCTGTAGTAGATACCTCAAATAATAAGTTGGTGAACTATCCTGCTGAAACTAGTTCCTTTGTTTATAAAACAGATCTTGCTGAATGCAACTCACTTGTAAGTTTTTATTGGAATTCACTTTATTCAAAGTCAAGTGACCAAAGGATGATTAAGTATTTAATTTTATATTAATTTCACTGAGGGACTAGGCTAGTTTGAATACTTGTGTAATACCTAAACACTAGAATTTTCATCCCCGCCTGAATAACGCATTTGGCTAAAAATTTATTAACTTAACAGTTAAAAAGTACAAAGCACCATGATTTTGCTATTAACATTTTTTCCTTTATCTGACTTTTATCTTTTCTTGCATTCTGGTTTTGTTTAGTTCAAAGTGCCAATAGGCTATCATTTTTGTCTCTGATCTTTGCCAGAACTGCTTACTAAAATTTTTTTTTTTGTTGTTGGACAATGATTTTAATAATATTTAAATAAAATTCCTTAGACCATTGATTTGAATAGTATGAACAATGATATATTTCGAAATGATTTGAGATGTAAAATGTGAGGTTAGGGTCTTTAAAAATTAGGTTTAATTGAAGACAACTCTTTCAAGTTTTTTTCATAACCAGATAAACTGATATCTGCTGGGAATAGGCATTGTCAAACATCTTTATATGTGATCTGTTTAAACTTTTTGTAGAAAACTAACATATTCAGAACACTTGTTCAAGACAAATCTAAGATAAAAAAAAGCCCCCATCTTAGGTTTCTGATTTTTTAATTAGACAAACCTTGATGAGTTTGTAGTTTTAACTCCTTTCAAAACTGTTTTAAGTTCAGGAATTTCCTGCAAGATAAATTTCAAGGGTAAGTCCTTTTGAAAGTCCTATTAGAACTCTACCAGAAGATCTCTCTACTATATAGTATTTTAAGGTAATTCTTTCTCCTTGTTTTTTGAAGAACAGGGCCTTAACTTTTTTTGTTTTTACAAATGTTCCTGGCCATGTGTAACTTTTCTTTTTGTATTTTATAAGCTTTTTAATTTTACACTGTTGAACAAGCTAAAGAAAATGATTAGGCTAAATTATCTAGTAATTTCTTCACGGTAGATTTGTCCTGGCAAATCTGCTCTGGCATAGACAGGCATATAAAGAATTTCTCTGGAATAGCTATCTGTATCTGCTGTGATTAATTAGAAAAAGATGCTCATACTATGTATAACGTTAATAAAAAATTACTGAGCTACCAGAATGCATCTCTATTCTGTCAAGCAGGATCAAGTAAAGTCCATTGAAAGAAGCCTCAATTTTCTTGTAATGTTTGACAGTTCATCTCTCAGTCCATAGAATACCTAATTTTGATGGAAGATTAAATTTCGCCCTTCTTATTATATTTATTCTTGGATAACATTCGTTTTTATTAAATTTTTATTTTTAGCTTGTCAAAGATGAAATTGTTGTAGGTATTGACAAAGGGGGAAACAATAGTTCTAGTCAGTTTGAAGATGATGGAAAACATTTTGATTATTGCAGTGAAAAAGTAAGCATTTGTTTAACTTTATTACTCTTTAGCGTTTATTAAAGCACATGATTGATCATAGCTTTTTATTTTGAAATATGTCTTTCTACATTTGGCTAACTGTTTGTTCTCTTTCTAACTTTAAATCAGCAATAAGAATAGTTAAAGATAACTATCTGTTCATGTTCACTAAAATAAATGTCCTGTTTAAACCAAAAATAGGGGCTGTTCATTCAATTCAGGCAATTCAGAGTAAAACAAGGTACAGTTTGTAAAATAGGTGTTTTTCTCAAATTTAGTTGTTTTTGTTATATTCTTTGGAAAAAGAATCTTATTCTACTTACCAAAAAAGTAGAAATGACTTTTGTCTTTGTACAAAATTGTTATTTATTGAAAAGGTATTTAGTTGAAGCTGCAAATAATCATAGATGCTGCAGTTGCCCATTCCAATTGGTTTTCCAGTAGGCAAAGCCCGTATAACATGAACAATCTCACTTGCCCACTTGCCTGCAAGCAATGTCGGTTTGATCATAATGTATTGTAAAGAAGTGAAAATAATCATTGCTATACAACTCTGAAAAATTTATGTCAGCTTTGCCTTTGACAGAGACTATCTGTCCTGGCTCTCTAGTCTTTGATCTCTTTGACCATGTTTTTCATTACTAAACACGGCCTTTGACCAAGTCACTAGATGTAGGCTAACCTAGCAAGGAATAAACCACAGCTCATCCTTTACCTAGTTCCGCATGTTTTTCCTGAGGCACCCAGGGCATAGAGTATGAGCCACCAATCTTCCATCATTTTTGCTGCTGCAGTGATGTCCTCTCATTCTGTTAGAACAGAGGTTTGCAGGTTGCATAGATCCCTCTAATAGGCCCAGCAAAATTTGTTTCTGGGCCTTCCCCTGCTACAATTTCTAGGTGGTTGCCAGTGTAAAGCGGATTTTGGGAGTCTTTGGTTGTCTATAAGTAGGACGTTACCCAAACATCTCCATCTCCTGACTCTTTTGATGTAGTATTCTGTTAAAACAGGAATCTTCAAAAGCCGGGACTCTTCTCTCTTGTTCATGACTTTTGTTTCAAGCGGTGTTTGCTATTTACTATATCCAACCATTAAAAGCCAAAGGCTTTTTCCTGTGCAAAATACAATCATGGCTGCATCATAGTAATGGCTTATGGTCCATAGTAATAAAAAATTAAAAACGCATTAAAAAAACTGGCACGTGAAAAAATATTTTCATTTCTTGCTGATGCAATAATAGTAATCATTATCTAAATCAGTCTGAATAGTAAAATGCTATTTTGAGAATAAATTTAAGGGTATTTTGAAAAACAGCCTGAAACCTCTAAAAAGGGGTGTTGGATTGAAACAATTACCTATAGAGAGGTTCTCATCATTTTTCTCCATATTAGTCAAAACCAAGTACTATGGTTTTGCCTCAAAAAAGTTAATTTTTTACGCTTGAACATATATATTAGAATATTGAATGGGATTGACTTCAGATTGACATCCTTGTCATAGGTACTGCAGCGTTGCCTTAGTAATGGGCAAGTGGCCTCTATGCAGTTTGTTTCCAGTCTACTTCATTTAAAAGTAGTTGTAGAAGCTTTGCAAGGGCCTCATTAAATTGGAAATTCAAATTAAAAGCAACTAGTGACTGATGCTGCTACTGAAACTTCTTTCATTTTTCTATCAACTAAAAGCATGAAGTCAATGCATGAATATTCTCATATTTATTAATATTTACAATATTCATATTAATTAATATTCTTATTTATGATCTTATTAGTCTCTTTTTTTATTCTGGTTTCGCACCTCTTAATTTTAAAGCTAACAGGCTCAAACCTTTTTTCAAGTGTGTTTGGCTCTTCAGCAAAAAGTTCCATGTATTTTATTTTGCTCTACTTAACGTAGAGTAGAATACTGCGTCTGCTGGACCCCTTAGAGCGTTTTTCACCAAAGGGAAGGGGATAAAGAACCTCAAAAGCATTCATAGTTACGTAAAGTCGATGGATACCCCTCTCCCCTTTCAGTGCATAAATGAATAACTGTATTTGATGCCATTTTTATAACCTGTTTGATGAAACCGCTTCTGGGGTGAATGAAATTTGTATTTTTTTTTTATGGATGTATTTTCTCCTTCCTTTTTTGTTTTATGACTTGGTAGTTCTTTGGTTCTGGTTTCTTGTATTGTTTTTTCATAATAGCAATTAAATTGACATCAATAATAACAGGCTTGACACTACTAAAAGATTTGTTGTTACATGTTGCAAATTCAAGTCTATCCCAACTCTAAATATTTGCCCATATTTCCCTGTATAATTTTTTTTTCTTTTAAGCTAATTGGGAATCAGATTTTGGAAAAAACAGAGAGAAAGCCAAACGCAAGCTTAGATTTTTCAGGTTAGTCTTTCATTGTTTAATTAAAAACAAGGGGAAGCATGTTTGGTCCTCCCTTTTTCTGTGTATTTACTTTGATTAGAATATAATAAACAAGAGTAATGACTTGCTTAAACCAATTGAAATATTTTATCAAATTTAATCTTTTGCTTAAACCTTCTCTTATTTGGTACCCTTAGGAACACTGAAGGTTCTTTTTAGGAATCAATAAAACAAATACAGATTGTGGGCATTTTTCAATAATAATATTATACACTATGCGGCCAAAGGGGGTTACTTAGAGCGTCATGATTTTATATATCATATTTGTTTATCATTATAATAATATTTTGCATTCTTTGTTCTATGGGGGTTATTTTTTTATTGAAAAGAAAATCATAATAGTACAATAATTTTAATGTCACTTGATAGTCTATTTTTATCAAATATTGCCAGGTCCAAGGCTTAAGATGACAAAAAACTGCTTTAAATTTAACTGTGAAGATTCACACCTGCTTCCATTGGTTCTTTCTTATTATATCTAGATATTTATCAAGAGATAGATGTAGTTCTACATAGAGTCGATCTAGATGTAAATCCACAAGTGGTTCTAATACTTTAGTTTTAATTTTTATTTATAGGTATCCTGGTATTCTTTAAATAACATGTTCTAGATATCCTCCAATCAGTTGTAAGGGTCATTGCTTCCTCTTCTAAATGCAACACACTCCAAGACACCCTTATACAGGAGTACTATGGAATAATTTTAGTTTAATTTGGTTGTTCTAAGTCACAGCATAAGTATATATACGAACAGCAGCGAAAAGTTTCTGGAAAAAATGAGACACATCATAGTGGGCCGACTGTGAAGTTCCCAGTACGTCAGAGCAATAGTTTTCCCATAAGCCCGTCGTAGTGCCAAACATTTGTCACTGCGCGTGCGTGAAGTGGTGGAGTCATGAAGAGAGGTCTAGATTGTTGCTGTCAGGGGGACTTACCTGGTCTAATCGGCACTTCCAATGCTGTAGAAACTTCAAAAAGAGCTCATTTGATTGGAAATTGAGAGGGATAGTGCCCTTTTTAATAGTCAAAACTGACTGTAGGGCAACCAGCCCCCCCACGCTAATGATTTCCCCAATACAAGTTTTTTTAAAAAAAGTAAAGAGCCAAAAATTGGCAGAAATATAGTTAAGTTATCTTCCAAGCGTAAAACTACCACAAATCACTATCAATAAATAAATGAAACTCAAAACGAACAGAAATTACAATAAATAGCCGAGTCAAACTCAAAACGATCAAAAACTAACATGTGTAGGGCGGATAGCCCCCTATGCCTTCTCAAGACCAGAACATAATTTTCGCTTTACTGAAAAGAAAATACGAATTAAATGTTTTTTGTTTTTTTTAATCCCACCTCCTCTCCACTCGGTGACCTTCAAATTTTCTTTAAACATACCTCATAATTTATCTAATGTCACCTACTCTTTTCTTAATAAAAAAAACTTCTTCAAAAAATTCAATGTATTAATATTATATAAAAATTGAGCATTCCAAAATATACCAGGGTATAAAATTAAAGGTATACTACATTTCAAGTTTCTTATGCCTTTTAGGTTCATCCGATATCTCAGGCTGCCCTTCCCCCTTAGGGCACTCCTTCCATCATGACCATAAATTACACTTTTCATATCCATTTTCATCAACCTCTATGTGCCCCGATAGATACGTAACTGTTTCTCCCGGCCCCCCCCATAAGAATATAAAAAAAAGAAAAAAAGTAAGAAAGAAATGAAATACTCCACCATTACAAAAAAACACCAATATATATAATCTTTCATTATCTTCCTACTTCATTTCCTTTACCCTTATTGCTCATCTTTCATTTCCCCTTTGGCTGCTCAATTCTGATTAAAACACTATCATCATCCTACTTTCAGTTCTTCTCAATTCTCTTTTAAACTTTATCTTTATCCTACTTTTAATACTTCGCTCTTTATCATTTTTTATTCCTTTTTTAAATAACAACATTTCAATTTCTAATTATAAATTCTAGCAAAACTTTTTAATCTTTTTTATAGTCTTCTAAAAAAAAACAAAAAAAATCCTTACTTTTACCTTTACCTTGACTTTTCTCCATTCTGTTTGCCTTTCCTTAGATTTACTAGCATATCGCACTGAACTATTGCCTTTATCATTACCTCTGTTCGGTTCGTATCTTTCATTTTCGGTTTCCAAACATAGTAGCTGAAATATGTGAAAATGTATGCCAAATCTTCTTGTTTTTTCGTTTGATTGTTTTCCGTGCATAATTTTGATTCTACAACCTTTTCTGCGGTGACCAGTTCCTCATTTTCTTGTATTTCACTACCTAACAGTTGATTCAATTCTTCTAGTTCTGTTTTTACACTTGTGCACTGAAGAATTAAATATGCAAGTGTTTCAATTTGATATCCACACCTTCCGCACATTTCAGTCGACTTGGTGGGGTCTATCCTATGTTTTCTCTCTTCAGTTAGCAGTATTTTGTGAACTTGGAAAAATGCATACTCTTTAACCTTCGGCGGTAAGAAACTAGAGTGTATCAGGTCGAACATTTTCTTCAGATTTTCATCGTCAAGATCACTCGTCTCTAGAATTTTCGCTGGAGGTAGGTTTTCCTGCGAAATGAACCATTGTTTCATATCCGTTTTGTTGATTTTTTTGCTATCAGGGTCTATGATGTTTTTTTCCAGTAATTCTTTGACAGTTCCGAATTTTTTTTTTTACCAAATTTGGGCAGTCATTCCTTTCATTTCTCACCCATGCGTTATACCAATTTTTCATAGGGGTTGTTTCTTCAAAATGGATTTCTTCGATAATTGTTTTCATGGGAAGTTCTATTATCTTGGCTTCGTGTTAATTATTTGTAGGCGTCCTTGGCTTTTCATTAGAAACATATCTGTAAGTTTAAGCTTTGGAGGGGGTTTTCTGTATTAGATGAACTGATATATCATTGATTTTATTTTCTTCTGGATGCCTTTTATGGGGTTTGATACTGAAGTGAAATACCATATCACTGGACAACAGTAAACATTAACGTACTGAGCTTTCTGAAATATGGTGAAGGCTCTTCCATAGCCGTAAGCAATTACCGACTGAAACTTTTGCAATATTTAGCCCAGTTTACTTTTTCGTCTCTTTCCATGTTTTTCTCCATGGGATACCTAAAACCTTTATTTCATCTTTCTTTTCTATCCCGCCAATAAACTGAGGTTCTTCTTCGCTTAAACACATGACTTCGCATTTTTCTTTGTTTAATTCCGGTTTGAACAAATCGTAGTATCTAGTTATACAATACAGAGCTCGTAAATAATCCATATATGTTTCCGTGAAAGTCGTGGGGTCGCCGACAAATCCTTCTATATTGTTGGGTTTCTTCTATCTTGATTCCTTGCATCTCTTGCTCCAAATATCGCAACAAAGGGTCAATATATATTTCGAACAATAAAGAGCTTAATGGGCATCCCTGTCTCACTCCTGTCTCTGCTTCAAAGCTATCGCGTTCCTTATTACCTATCACAATTGTCTGTTCTATTTTCTCTAAGGTCGTTTTTATCCATTCGATAAACTCTTTACAGAAACCGTATGCCACCAGTTTAATAAGTAGAATTGTTCTTCTTATTTTGTGACATTATTTTTGAATGTCAAAGCTTGTGATTCTGTACATCTCTTTTCCTTCTTTTTTTCCATCACGTATGCCACTAGTATAATAAGTAGGATTGTTCTTCTTATTTTGTGAAATGCTTTTCGAATGTCAAAGCTTGTGATTCTGTACATCCCTTTTCCTTCTTTTTTTCCGTCACGTATAAAACGTTACGTATGGCTCTTAGAACATCAGCTTTTTTCCGTCCATCTAATCCTCCTTTTTGTCGCTTACTTCGCAACTTAGCAAGTACCTTTTTTAGTAGGTTTGCAAGAACTTTGGTGAGGTCCCGATAGTCGCAGTTTGTTAAATTTACAGGTCTCCAGTTCTTCAAGATTTCCTGACTTTGGTAGGAGCTTCATTGTTCCAATACATCTAATTTTTTCTTCGGGGCTATTTAGTATCTCGTTGAACATTTCAGACAGAATCGGGGCTATTTCATTTGCATGATGCTTATAAAATTCGTAAGGTATGCCGTCTCTGCCCGGTGATTTGTTATTTTTCGTTTCCGATAATGCTTTTTTAGTTTCTTCCGCAGTGATTTTAGCATTTCATTCTGTTCATCAGTTACTTTTGTTATATCGATTTCCTCCTTTTTCTTCTTCAATTTAACAGCAGGCGGGCTTTTCAGTGATACTATTTAGCCCTTTTTCTTTTGCTTCACTCTGTGGGCTACAGAGCTACTGGCTTGATTGCCTAATGATTATTAGATATTTTTAGTAGATCTTTCAACTCTAGGAGTTTAATTGTGAGTTGATAGATGTCAATTTCTATGCTCTGTGTGCAGGTATAGTTGGCTAGGCTCTTGGCTGATAGTGAGATTTTGTGGTGTTTCAAACATTTTAACCGTTTGTAAAGCAAGGTATGTTGTGCAGACGTCAGCATAGTAAATTCAAATAGGCAATGGTCAATTGCTTCATTATTCATATTACAATGCCTGCAAAGAGGGGATCTTATTAAAATTAATATCTGATAGCCTCCATCGGTAAATATCTCTCATCGGGATTGGTCTCCCACTTTTCAATATTTATAGCATTTTTTGCTATTTCATCAACCTGATGATTACCACTTATGCCAGACTGGCTAGGAATATACTGAAAATAAATGTTTATGCCACTTGAAGCAAGATTATCTATAATACTGAGACAATGATAAGTGTCAATGTTCAACTTACACTGAGGAGCTGAGGCCAGCAACTCAAGGCTGGATAAAGAGTCCGAATATACAATAATATTATTTGAATTTGCAATCAAAGGTTGGTTTTCCTTAATGTGTTCTAATGCCATGATTATGGCATTTAACTCAGCAGACATTATAGATAAATTATTATATAATCTTTCGCCCATTGCAATTTTCAGGTGAGGAAGGAAAGCACCACTTGCTACCTTCTCAGTCATTTTTGACCCATCAACAAATATTTGGAAGTGGTTTTATAGGTAATTGTATTAAGTTCAGCAAATTTTTTCTGGACAAAAGCGATGGGGGTTAAATCTTTAGTCCACTTTGAGAAATCAGTATTTATTATGGGACTTGACCAATTCTATGGAGAGGATTGTGGTAAAGTGGTTGCAACAGACTTTGCTGGTACAGGGAACTTCTTCTGAATGTTGGCATACTCATCTGCAATGCCTCTATACATGGCTGGATTTTTTAACCAATTATGTAGGGTGTGTGAGCTATTTGATTCAATTTTTGTAAGATTTTTTGTTAAGAGAAAGCTACGTCTCTCCCTTATTGTTGTTAATCCACTCTCCATAAGCAGAAACTTGGTGCTTGGGGGTATCCTAAGACCAAATATGAGGCGTATTATATAATTTTGTGTTGTTTCAATTTTTTGCATCTGGGTCTTTGCACATGCACCATATACGATGAGCCCATGGTCAATATGGGGTCTTATATGTGATCTATAAAACTAGAGTAAGGTTTTCTCCTTACATCCCCAGGGTGTGGAAAGAAGTCTTTTTTGTATAATTGTTTTTCTATAGCATTTTTTTATTGAGTTTGAAATGTGGAGGTGGAAATTAAGTTTTCGGTCAAGCATGAGACCTAGGTAATTAATATGATTATCTTCTGGAATAGTTGTTTTATTTAGAGTTAGTTTTGCATTAACATGGTTTCGCTTCCGGTGAAATTGGATTATTTTTGACTTTTTAGGTGCAATGGGTAAATCTGAATGTTGAGATAATTTTTCAAATTGGAAGTGACTTTTGCAGATTTGACGGTGCTATCTCAAAGGTGTTGCCAGATGACCATAGCACCAGATCGTCAGCAAATTGTAGATTCGTGTTGGGTAGGTTCATGTCCCAGAGATAAAGGGAAAACAGGAGGTAACTGAGGACTACTCCCTGAGGTAGGCCTTTGGTTGTTGTTTTTTGGGGTGAAGAGACTGAACCAACACAAACAATGAAACTTTGCACTTCTATGAAGGATTTTATAAAAGATACTAGCTTGGGGGGTAGTCCAAGGTTTGTAAGTTTGTTTAAAAGGATTTGGTGGTTCACATTGTCATATGCCCCTTCAAAATCTAGGAAAGCTTCAACTTTCCTAGATTTTGATTTTTTCCTGTACCTTCTTTTGCGCGTCTTTGGTTTTTTCTTTTTCGTTCTTGAACACATTATGGTAATAATCTCTTGCTTCGTTTAATACATCTTTTTCGTTTTCAAGGACTTCCCCTTTCTGATTTCTTATTCTTCTCATTTGTTGTTGGCTTATTTTTTTCTTCTCGCGGCATATGAGAGTTGTTGTTAACTGTTCGTTTTGAATATGTTCATCTATTTTATTTCTTATTTTGATTGCTTCTGCCCGCTTATGCTCAACCTCTCTTATCTCTGATAGAGCCTCAAAATATTTCTTGTTTCAGTTTTTCCCTGCATTTATTTCTTTTTTTAGCTGGCAAACTACTTTATATAGAAATCTGACGTGTTTCTCTTCAAACCTTGCTGTATCACGAGAGATTTGTTCGGCCACTTTTGTAATCGCTGGTTAAGCTACACTCTCCCAATGCTTTGTATAGCTACTTTTCTCGACAGTTTTCAGTACCTCTAATATCTTTTCTGTTGCGTTTGTGAAATATTTATTTTTCATCACTTCAGTATTCATCTTCCATGACAAATTTCTGAAAGAAGATTTTTTTCTTCTCGTCGTTTTTCAATGTGGCAAACACAGCTTGATGGTCGGAAAACGGTACAATTTTGTTCTCAATTTTGTCTATTTGTTGAAGGATCTCACCTGACGTGGATATGAGGTCGACTCTAGCTCCTCCTACGTTCGCCATCCAGCTTATCCTTGTGAAACTCCTTGTATTCATTTTTTCTTTCCAAACGTCTAGAAAGCCTGCATCACGCACGAATCCATTTGAGTGACGAGCAAATATTGTCACTTTGTGCTATAGCATCTTGATTGTCTGTCATGCAGCTAAAATATCCAAGGAAAACTGTGTTTTCAATATCTTTACGTATATATGGGGCTATTTTTTCTTCGAAGAATACTTCTCGTACTTTTTTGTTTTGCGACCCAGATGTAGCATTTATGTCGACAAATTTGCACCCACCTATCTCACACCTGATTACTATCCCGTCTGTATCGGTTCGAACATCTTTTAGATGGAGCTTTTCTTTATATATTATTGCTACGCTTCCTCCACCGGCATTGCAATTTGTAAAATACTTATATTCAGGCTCTAAACCTTTTTATTTGCTTGTGTCGTTCTCTTGTATAAATGCTAAGTCTATTCTTTCATTTAGTAGATACCCTTTTAGCATTACTTGTCTACTTTTTTGCTTGATTTCATTTACGTTCAAAGTTGCAAATTTTTTGGAAGCTCTTGCTGATTTATCACCATGTCTTCTACATTTTCTTTAGCCCTTGGTTTCTAATCCTTATACTGCCGAGAACGACGTCTCAGTGTAATCGATTAGTTCCAAAGCTTGGCTTGCCGAAGGGCTGTTGCTGCTCCGTACGGTTTCTTCCACACTATCGATCATATTTTCGATGCTTTCAAGTCGGCTCGAAAGTTCAGCTTGCCCTGTCTGTGATTGTGTTCTTTGCTATCTTTTGGTTCTTTTCATACCCATAGTGAGTACTTCCGGCAGTGAGCTACTCCTGCTGCGAGCCTCTTGGAACTCTTCATCTTTGCTATCAGTATCTTGTCCTTTTTTCTCCCGTTTCTTTTTTCTTTCTAGCTCGTCCTTGTATTCACGGGTCGTTTTCCGCTTTTCCGATCTTGCAAGTTCCTGTTTCATTTTCTCCACTTCGCGATCTATTTTTTCTTCCTGATTCTTACGCGCATTTGTCTTTTCCTGTCCAGTTTTTTTCTTTGGGTCTCAGGTTGGTTTGGTTTGAAGGTTGTTTTTCCGGCCGAACGTTGCTTTGGCTACCAACGGCATTAACGCCACTTGGTTCGGATGTTATGTTTCTTTGCGACTTCTGTGAGGAAAAAGGACACTGAACTGCTAAATGTCCTGTTTCATCACATATAATGCATGTTTTGATTTGGCCATCATACCATATCCGCATTCTAATTCTATTTACGAAAATGAAAGAAGGGATGTTCTTATCTACTCTCATGCTTGCTATTGGTCTTGTTTTGGCTGTTTCGAGACATCCGTCACCAGAGTAATGCTCACGTTTGCATGAGAAAACCCTACCATACCTTTCCAACTTGGACATCTAACAACTCCATTTCTAGCGGCATTCTTTCTATTTTCACAAAAGTGGGTTTTGTTTCGCAACTTTCGACGTATACAACTCTTTCATCAAATGATAACATTCCGTCTTCAGTTTTAGCGAGGAACTTTTGGAGCTTGTTGCTAGTGGTGAACTTCACATACATAGTTTTTCTATATCGCAGCCCTGATCCGTCTATACCTGTCAGGTTCTCTTTTTCGACTCCATAATGTTTTAGCCATCTGTGTACTTCTACCTCTAAAGGTACATCTCGATCCGGGAAAGCCACAAAGCTCAGAAACGCAGTGTTTGTTCGTACATACCTTGCTGGTACCCCTCCTGGTTGTTGCGTCATTCTTTTCTCTTTTTTTAATCATTCCAGGTAATACCATTGCCTTTTTTTCCCTTCTTTTTTTCCCTTTCTTTTTTTTTCTTTTACCAAATATTCTAATTCACCAACAAAAATAAATAAAAATACTAAAAAAACAAAAATTAAAAAAGGAATTTTTTCCTTCTTTTTCTTTCTTTCTCTTTTCCTTCCCTCTTTTTCTTCCTTCTTCCCTCTGTTTCTCTTTTTTTTCATCCCCCTTCCTTTTTTTTCCTTCCCCTCCTTATTTTTCCCTTTAATTTACAACTCTATCAACACCAACCCCAATCTGGGGAAACACGCCAATTTTAACCTTCTTTCGCCCGCGAAAACCAAACTCAGAAACGAAAATCGCAACGCTGTGCGGCCTATAGTCACCCAATCAGCGCTTGTACATCTAAGAGACGCACAGGATTCCTAAATTATGGCACTTCTTACCGAAAAAAAAAATGTTCACTTACAAAGAAAATCACAATTATAAAGCTCATTCGCGTAAGCAGCATATTGTCTAGGGGGGGGGGGCCAGTCGATAGTGGGATGGAGGGGGAGATGAAGTTATGTCGGCATGGGCGTACGTAGCTTCTTGCCTATATTTTGTTGGATTTGTTTAGTAAACTTCATTGTTTAATTTTTTTTTTAATGTCAATTTCATTTATATATTGTTTTAAAAATTGAAGATGCTTTACCAAGTCACAATGAAGAAGTCTTTGGCCTTCCGAACCTTCCTTTGATTCCTAAACATGAAGATATTGCTTTGGGTAGTTTTCCTGAGTTTTCAGGACCTTGTAAACTTCAACCCGACACCCAGGAATCAGGCGCCACATCTTTTGACAGTCAAGGTATATCTCAAATATATATATTTTTTTGTTTTTTTTTTTCAATTTTTTTTTAGAATCAACTATATTGGATTATCTGCTATTTCAAAAAAATCGGGAGGGACAAGTGGATGAAACTATGAATTAACCTTCTCATAGTTTGTAATATGACCAGGAACACGTTCCTAGTGTCTGCCTGAATGTACCATTCCTTTAGTACCTTCAAAAGAATTTCTAGCTAAAAATAAAGTTTTTTTTTATGGTTTTTACCAGAATTGGTATTTGTCAATTAGGTTTGTATGTGTGTTTGAGCATGATTTATATAAGTTTTATTAGGTTTAAAACCTGGTGCTACTTCCTTGTCTAGATTCTGATTGGAGTCCAATATGGGGACACTCTTGCTGTAACTATAAAATTATTTTCTCGCCCATGCAAAAACCGGCTCAGATTCACTATGTCATCCGCATAACCAATCAAAGACAAATCACTACCATGCAGAATATATGTCATAAGTGACTTTTGTTGTGGCTTTACAATACTGGTATTAAATGCTGTCGGTAACGAAATAGCACCTTGTCTTACCCCCTTCTTTACCGGGAGAGGGTGATTTCCACGTGGAGAAACGGCAAAATCATATGAGGCTAGTACACTCAATAGCTAGTTGATGAAGCCTAAGCTCCGCTTTTAGATTTTCTTACATGTCAGCGAGTGGGGCTAGAATGTAGGGATAGACACCGGCCAAACCCATATCTCGTGGAGAAGCGAATCAAATGCGCGCCTTACATCATGGCCAAATAAAGCTGGATCCGTCAATTTCTTTTTAATAATGCTCAACCCATGGTAAAAATGGTATACGAGACGGTGTTTGACCTGGCACTTCTTTTACAACACTGGACCACATTTGATTTGGACGTGACTGAACTTCTTCCAAACAAGACGAAATAATCGAACTCTAATGCAGAGAAAGCTGCTTTGCTAACTGGTGTTTAGTATAACTATACAGTTTTTGCAGCCACGCATCGCGCGGCTTATCCGCTTCAATCCAAACTGAAAGCCTGAATTCAGCAGAAAAACAAGCATTACGCAAATTATAGTTAGTTACCAACTGGGCTCTTCAATTCCAACTTTTACTCGCCTAATAGGCACTGCCGATCTTTCTGCAAGATAGAGCATTACACCTGATAGCATTATACCTGATCTTTCTGCAAGATAGAGCATGAGTAAGTTCATTACAGTAAATGTTCAGCCTAGCTTGAGAATCACGCATACGGTATTCTTTCTTGAACTCCGCATCAATAAATCAAATGGTATGCAAATTTTTGCGATAACATCATTCCACGCATTCTGGAAAAGATCTCGAGACACCCTGTCCCAATCATTAGTATAAAATACAGATACCAAAATACCTTATACCTCAACTAAATCCCCTGAAACATCGGAAAAAATAGGCCTGGAAAGTGATTGTCTGTCCTATTGTTTCAAGATATAAACCATTAAATCTAATGTTTATGGGTGTTATGAAGATTTCTGCCTCAAAATTAGTTTAAACAATACGAATCATGTTTTACAAAGAAGCAAATGCAATCAAATCCCTTTGATCATTTTTAATTAATGTCGTGCTCAAAGACAATACGGGCCGAAAGAATATGAAACAATGCCTGTTTCTCAATGAAGAAATACTTGGTTTTTATTGACCAAAGTAATTTATAGAAATTGAATGAACAGATTGTTCATAATTTGCCCGAAAGTTTACTTCAATAATGAATAGACCATAGATTTGTGGCAAATTCTCTGTACAGTTACTATTTTAAATAACTGTTCCGTTGAATCTGAATGATAATTGTAATTTCCAAAATAGTCTTGAATGGAAAATATTTGTCACTTGACTGTTTCTTTGAAAACCCATCTCTTAAGTTTTCTTAAGTAAAAAAATGAAAGGAAAAACAAATTTCTCCATGGGAGAGATTTAAACACTTCCGCAGGCAGTATGTCATAGTTGACCGGAACTGATACTCTAAGGAAATCTTCAAGATTCCTCCTGGTCCTCTTATACAGCTTAAACACTCTGGAACGCTCAAAGTTACCGATTTCTATTTCCTTTTATGCATTTGGAACAAGGGATTCTGCATCAGTATGAGTAATTTTTGGTGAAACCTTTTTCAGCAGGGCAATAAATAGTTTCTCTTTGAGTATGGCAGCAACCTTAGGCTTACTAGCTTTCATTTTCTCAACAATCTTCTCAGAAGATAATTTAAATTTGACTTTTAGTTTCCATTCCTGTTTCAACTTTCTTAGCTCACTGATTTCTGCTGAGTCGGGACAAACGCTGCCCATAAACTGCGTACGAGCATTGGGGGTTCTCGAGAGATTTTGAAATTTTGAGAACAACACCAAAAGATGGCTGGGGATTGACAACTACTGGATTGGCAAGGTCTGGGACTCTACTCGCTGCTGGGCAACATAGGCTCCGCGCTTTAGTTGTAGACACAATGTTTTTAAATATAAAGCGTTTAGCATTTATGCTGAAATTAAGGAGTTTTGTTTTTATAATGCTTATAGCAATACGCTTGAATATTATCAAGCCTCTTGTTTGGCCATTAGTTATTTTTTCTTAATTTGTCAGATTCTTTTTTTTATTTTTTTTTATTTTTTTTGTGAGCATCACTACTTTAAGATATATTATTGAGAACGTCTTATGATAAAGTTTAAGTTTTTCATCCGTTTTACTGTATTTTATTGTATAAGTTGCAGATTCTTCATCAAGTAATACCAATGCACTTATGGAAGCTTGAAAATCTTGTACTGACTTTCATAGGAAAAAGTTCAGAAACGATTTTCAGTGCAATATATGCGATAAAAGATTTCCTTTTCATTCGCTTTTGGAATCACATCGAAGAGTTCATACGGGAGAAAAACCGTTTATGTGTGGTGTATGTCAGAAGAACTTTACTCACATGAGCAGTTTGAAAGAATATCAAAGACTGCATACAGGTGATAAACCTTTTAAATGTGATTTGTGCAAAAAGTGTTTTACTCAATCAAGCAGTTTGAATTATCACCAAAGAGTGCATACGCGTGAGAAACCGTTTAACTGTGATTCGCGGTTTCGAAAGGATTATTATTAGTAATTGCAAGCATCCAAAAATTTATCGAAATTTTACATCTTTAATGCTACAAAAACAGATGAAGAGAATAAGAACGCTAGAGAAAAAGGTTGAAACGAACAAAAAGGATATAGAAATAGTTATGAATAAAAATAGAGGAAAACAGATATGTGTTGAAATTTCAAAAAGTTGGAGCACTTTGCAATCGATCTTTGTGTTTAGCTTTCTTAACAATTTCGTTATCATTATTCAAGAGTAGCAATGCAAACTTACAATGGTAAATATTAAGTCAATTTTGACTATTTTTTCCCTGAATTATAACATTCATATCAAATAAACACAGAAAGGTGTGTTTTATTTTACAATAAATCACCATATCTGTGGGAATATTTTGACAGTATTGAACAAAACTCTGTAAGATGAAGTAGATTGTAGAAATCTAGCCTAAAAAAAAAGTAACAAAAATTAGACAATTCTCAAGCATGTAAGATTAATATCACCTGCTTAAGTAAATATTTATAAGAATGTATTAGACTAAATAATTAAAAAAGGCACCTTATTTGATGCAGTTGGTTCACCTTAGTTACTCTTAGTTGGTGCAGCAGCTAATGAATTCAAGGCTATGCCTCTGTAAAAACATTTGAAATGCATTTAACTTTGTAAATAAATCAAAGTATCCAAATTCAAACAGTTCTGAAACTGGATTCAAAAATTGAATCCAAATATGTGATATTACTTTTTCCTAGAGAAAAAATAAGCAAAATTAAACCTCTGTATTATATATGAGTATGTGTTTTTAAGGTCCATAACTGAGACACCAGTTTAATTGGGGCTATTTAAGATATACACTCAAAGGCACCGAACTAGATTTACCCTTCTAGATATTTCACTTGTTTTTAAGCTTGCTACTGAAATTTTGCTACTGGATCACCATGTATCCTGGATATGAGTGTTTTAGCTTCTTCTTAAAACAAATTCAGCTTGATGGACTTACCATGGCAAAGGCTAGCAACAACACTGCCAAATTAACCCTGAAGGTTGCCTGCAAATTCTCTTTCCTTGTACTCTAGTAAATAATTTATGTAAATAATAATTGATTCGCTTATCTTGGGGAATACTTTTGCTTTTTTTTTAACTAATCGAAAACTTGAACGCTGACAAAAAAAATTGTCAATTGCAATTTATTCTTTTTACATTGTTTATCTTTCTGTTTTTTTCGTGAATATCCTGGTATATCCTTCAAATCAATAAACAGAATTTCCTAGTTTAGTTGTTTGACATCAAAAGAGGCTCACAAGACGAAATATTTACATAGATTTACTCGGAAATTTTTTTTGATACAGATTTTTTCTTGGCAGTGTTTAGAGAAAAACATCCGTAGAAACGTGGTTTTACCAACGATTTTCATTCCGGCGGGTATCTGCTAATGGGTTCTGTTATACGATTGGTCATTATATTTTCTCGGGAAAAAAAAGTTGTCCAGTAAAAAACTAAGAACAAAGGCCAAACTCTTCTGTTTGAGCAATAGAAATGTTTTTGATACCAAAATGTTTAGGGAAATTTGCTTAATAACATTACCAAAATGGGACATGCAGAAATGCGCCTTTTTCTTAGGGTTAACAAGGGGGGGGGGCATTACAAATTTAAAGTTCTGCAACATTTCCTGGATTGAAAGATCATTTCCTATAATTTAAGTCCTAGGATATCGAAAATCACATAAAATTGAAATGTTTATAACTTATTACTCTATTTACGCATTTTTGTTCAATCATGCAACTAAGTGATGAAATTTTTCAATTCTGATGTCACTTTTGGTCTCCCCGGACTTGAATTAATTGGAAACGACCTTTCAAGCCACCAGATGCTGCACTAATTAAGATACTGATTTTTCATCTTCCTCTGATCTTGTTTGTGTGGAAAGGGGGTACTAAGCGATGGAATTTTCTAATTCTGACGTCATTTTTGGTCTCCACAGACTAGAATTAATAGCAATTCGGCCTTTCAATTAAATATATTTTTTCAATTATGCACTATATTATTATTTGATCGCAAATGGTATTTTTATCCCTTCTAAGCTCGCCTAGGGTAAAAATGGGGAACTATGTGATGGAATTTTTTAGTTCTGATGTCATTTTTGGTCTCCGCAGACTATACGACCTTTCAACCACCAAATATTGCAGAAATACATTCTGACATTTCATCCCCTTCTGACCTTGCTTAGGTGGAAATGGGGTACTAATAGCTGGAATTTTCCAAATCTGATGTCATTTTCAGTCTTTCCACACACGGAATAATAGGAAACGACCTTTCAATCCTTAAGACTGAAAGTCCCCATTGACTGGAATACAAACATTGGTTTGTCCAAAAGATAAGCGGCAGCGAATGGGGTTACAAGACATGCGATGATTAGAATCAAAAATGAAAATGGAGAATAAAAAAAGGTATATATTCTATTTCTCGAAAACGGCTCTATATTTTTTTTGAAAAATTGGTATCTTGGGAAATTCTTGCATAAAAAAACGATCTAGATAGGTCAGAAGTCTGAGAAAATTCGTTAAGAGCCTTAATTTTGGCAAAAAAAAATTATGGAAATGACGTCACATTTATGAATACATTCGAATAGCATACATACATCATATTTGCTTCAATAGTGGTTGTATCGTTTTAAGTGTCTATGATGCAAGCAAAATAACACAAGAAACAAATGATTGACAAGATATAAGTAAGCTGCAAAAATGTTTATGGTGTTTCATCAAAAATTATAATTTTTTCCTTTAAACTAGAAAAATACCTGAAAATTTTAAAAGAAATTTTATTTTCCATTAGGTTAAGTCCACTTATAGTGAGTTACTACAGAATAAAAACCAGTAGGCATACAACTTTTTGTTGCTTTCGACGCAACAAAATGAACTTAATGAAATCAGATTTGCCGGAATTCTATCTATGACGAATAAAACATTACAAAGGAACATGGCTCAGTATAAAATACCAAGTTTAATTAGTCTATTTGCAAAAGGTGTTTGAAGCAGATTCACAATGCCTAGAGGACAAATGAACAACCTATACCTAACAATAGACTACAACAATTCAAACACGTTAAAAAAGAAAAAAAGAAATCTTATGATGCCATCAACTCAGTAAGTGTTACATATAAGTCATTGGGATCCTTCAACACTGTTTGTATTCACTGTGAAGCCCTCCATTTTCCCAAAGAAAGGGTGGCAAACAAAGGTAATTTATTTGGAGATTGCTGCTTGCATGGTCGAATAGCATTGTCACCCCTACAAATTCCAAATGAATTGGTTTGCCTTTTTTTAAGACGTCGCCTGCTCTCTGAAGAGTTTCAAAAACGTATTCAAAACTTGAACTTTTGTTTTGTTCTAGCTTCATTCAACGTAAGTGATCATCGAACCGTAAATAGTCGTTGATGTATAGATAGTGTGAGATGTTGTACGAATCTAAACTGTTATTGGCTTGAAAATCAGGAAAAGTGGCAGCTTCTACGATATTTTGCATAAACGGCATCTTTTTTTCCGCTTTTTTTCCTCCTCAGCTAGCTAGGAACTGGAAATACACAGAGACCTGTATAATGGCTCATTTTAAAGGAAATTGCTATATCTAGTGCCTTTTGTAAAAAATGAAATAGTTTTTAAAGTAGTCCGGGTTGCAGCGGTAGCTAGCAACCGCTCAAGAGACCATCACGCCCCATAGTAGAAACTAAAGTAACCCATAACTCCTGAAAAAGATTCAGATCAAAATAAAAAGTATACTATTAGAGCCGCCTTGTCCAAATCCTCTATACAGCAAACTTACTGTCCCTTGGCTTGAATATCAAGGAAAATATATTGGCTTGAAAATCAAGAAAATTGGCTGTAACCACGATATTCTCCACATACGGCATCTTTTTTCTTTCCGTTTGATTTTCCTCCTCAACTAGATGGGCACTGTACAATCATAGAGAGCTGTATAACGAATCATTTAAAGGAAATTGCTCTTCTGTAATTAGCAGAAAGGGTGTGTGAAAGCACAGGATGGCTGGCCTCCAGCCCCCCATTACACTTCCTGGCTGAAGGGCCATGAAACGGATATTAGCACCTCCGGTTTGGACCTTAAGGGTCTACCGCCGTCATGCTTACTTACTTACATACTTCTGTAATTAAAGATAAAATATTTTTAAAAATAGAATCGATTGGGACAAAAACCTGCATTTTCATTTACAAGCTTGATGAATGACCTTATAATCGTATATAGGTTGTAACTACATATGACGTAATAAGTGAAAGCAATAATTTTACATTTTCATCTCTAGACAAGATAATTTTAATTTATTTTAATTCTAAGATCAAGATCGCTAAAGTCATTATGTGAACTGCAAAAATATTTATGGTGTCTGAGCAATAATTTTAAATTTTGAATTAAAACTAGAAAAATACCTGAAAATTTTAGAGTTAGCTTTATTTTTGTTAGTTTTTATAATAAGGAATCCGGGTTGCAGCGGTAGCTAGCAACCTAGTAAGAGATGATCATACCCAATGTTAAGAAATATAAAAATCCATAACTCCTAAAAAAGGATTCAGATCCAAACAAGAAGTACACTATTAGAACCGCCTTGTCCAAAACTACTATATAGCAAACCTACCGTCCTTTGGCTTGAATAACAAAGAAAATATATTGACTTGAAAATCAAGAAAATTGACTTTAAACCACGTTATTCTCCACAAACGGCATCTTTTTTTCTTTCTTCTTTTCCTCAGATAGCTTGGCACTGGAACATCGTAGAGAGTTGTTCAATGGCTCATTTTAAAGGAATTACAGTAAAGAACAAACTTCCAGCCCGTAGTAACTAGAATAATCCGGGTTGCAGCGGTAGCTAGCAACCTAGTAAGAGACGATCACGTCCAATGTTAAGAAATATAAAAACCCATAACTCCTAGATCCGGCAACTGTGGAACAGTTTACAGATGTAATGGGAAATCTTATACATCACTGTGAATATATGGAGGCATAATTGTCCTTTACCTAGTTTCAGCTTATATTCGATGATCGAGCCTTTATTTAATACTAACTACATCCAGCGACTATGACGTCATTGATCAATATTGTAAATAAAAAATTAGGTTTTTCGTAAAACATAATTAATTAAAAAAAAATTAAGTGCAAAAGGCGCTAGATCTAGAGATTTCCTTTAAAATGAGCTATTGAACAACTATCTACGATGTTCCAGTGCCAAGCTATCTCTGGATGCAAGGAAAAAAATATCCTGTTTAGGCAGAATGTTGTAGTAGCTGCCACTTTTATACCTTGGAAGCTTTTCACTAAACATGCAACATTTCTTTTGGATATTACTATGAAGTTTTGCGAAAGCATCTCTTGCTGACTTTTCAACAAAATCTATTCTTTCAGAGATAATTTTAATCTATAATTTTGAATATTTTTCGTAATCCCGGTAAAACATTCATAAAACTTTTCTCAATTTACAAAGATCAGCCTGTGCATTCTTTGCAGCTTGTGTAAACTGCAAAAATATCCATGGTATCCGAGCAATAATTCGAATATTTCAATTAAAGCTAGAAAAATACCTTAAAATGTTAAAATTAGTTTTATTTTTGGTTAGGTTCTAACTACCCGATGTGGTATTGGCTATGTAGTTTCAGACAAAAAAAAATCCATTATTTTATTTTTCAGTTTAGAATCGCTAAAGTTATTATGTAAACTGCAAAAATATTTATGATATCTGAGCAATAATTTTAATCTTTTCATTCAAACTAACAAAATACCTAAAAATTTAAAAATTAGTTTTACTTTTTGTTAGGTTATGGATACTCGATACGAGTCATAAGAAGTGTTAATTAGATGACAATATTATTTCTTGTTTTGTAATAAGATGCCTTCTAAGCGAGTTATTATACATAATTTAAACAAAACAGTACTAAACAAAAAACAGAGACAACATCTTGAAAAGAAAAAAGCAAAGGTATTCAACCGACCAGGCGTATCGAGAAGTAATCAAACAAAACAGCAAGATTTGTTATCACAATGATGAAGATTATAGACATGCAAAAATTGAGACAGCCAAACAAAAGATCATCCGGGTTGTAGCGGTAGCTAGCAACCTAGTAAGAGACGATCACGTCCAGTGTTAAGAAATATAAAAACCCATAGTTCCTAACAAAGGAGTCAGATCAAAACAAAAATTACACCTTTAGAACCACCTTGTCCGAAAGCCCTGTATAGTAAACTTTCTGTCTCTTGGCTTGAACAGCAAGGGAAATATATTGGCTTGAAAATCAAGAAAAGTGGCAACTACTACAACATTCTGCATAAACGGGATATTTTTTTCTTTGTTTCCAGAGATAGCTTGGCACTGGAACATCGTAGAGAGTTGTTCAATGGCTCATTTTAAAGGAAATCTCTAGATCTAGCGCCTTTTGCACTTAATTTTTTTTTAATTAATTATTTTTTACGAAAAACTTAATTTTTTATATACAATATTGATCAATGTCGTCATAGTCGTTTGATGTAGTTAGTATTACATGAAGGCTCGATCATCGAATTTAAGCTGAAATTAAGTAAAGGACAATTATGCCTCCATATATTCACAGTGATGTATAAGATTTCCTATTACATCTGTAAACTGTTCCACAGTTGCCGGTCCATACCTTGGAAGCTTTTCACTAAATATGCAACATTTCTTTTTGATATTACTATGAAGTTTTGCGAAAGCATCTCTAGCTGACTTTTCAACAAAATCTATTCTTTCAGAGTTACATTAAAAGACGATCACTGAAATAACAAACCATTCCATACATTGGACTTAGTTAGCTACTTGATTGTTTGAGTTTCGTCTCTTACTATTTAAACGAAGAAAAAGCCGTAGGCTTTTTCCTGTTTGTATTTACAGTAAAAAACGAACTCAGGCTTAAAGAAACTGAACCCTGTGGTTCATTTATGTTATCTCCATTATTTTAGCTAGGATGTAAATAAACAAGTTTCTTTTTTAAATTTTAAATTTAAAAGATAGTGCATTTAATTCTACACATTAAAAGTTCGCCCTGACGGGGAATTCAACCCCGCTCTCCCACGTTACAAGTGGGCATGCTTACCATTAGACTATCGAAGACTCATAAAATGAAAGTTACATATAAGATATGATAATAATTATCCGGGTTGCAGCGGTAGCTAATAATTATAATAAAGAATCCGGGTTGCAGCGGTAGCTAGCAACCTAGTAAGAGACGATCACGTCCAATGTTAAGAAATATAAAAACCCCTAACTCCTAAAAATCCGGGTTGCAGCGGTAGCTAGCAACCTAGTAAGAGACGATCACGTCCAATGTTAAGAAATATAAAAACCCATAGTTCCTAAAAAAGGAGTCAGATCAAAACAAAAGTACACCATTAGAACCGCCTTGTCCGGAACCCCTGTATAGGAAACTTTCTGTCCCTTGGCTTGAACAGAAAGGGAAATATATTGGCTTGAAAATCAAAAAAAGTGGCAGCTACTACAACATTCTTCCTAAACGGGATATTTTTTTTTTTTTTCTTTGTTTCCAGAGATAGCTTGGCACTGGAACATCGTAGAGGGTTGTTCAATAGCTCATTTTAAAGGAAATTAATTGGGTTAAAAACCTTTTGTAACTAAAATAAATTATTTCTAAAAGAGAATAAATTTTTCCACCAAAAACTGCATTTTCGATGTCTTTTCACACTGCAGTCTTTCAAACATAATCGTATACCAGCGGTAAGATTTGAACCCACGCCTCCGAAGAGACTGGTGGCTAACACCAGTGCCTTGGACCACTCGGCCAGGTTGCCTCTCATAAATAATATATTACAGTAAAGATTATAATAAAGAACGACCTTTTGCCTATACTAAATTTTATACGCCACTTAATTATAGTATAGGTTAGTAATTCCACAGATAGACTGGCACTGGAACATTGTAGAGAGTTGTTTAATGGCTTATTTTAAAGGAAATTAATGGGGTTAAAATTATAATAAAGACCGAATATTTTACCGATTATCTACTAATAACCATATATGACGTAATAAGGGACATGACGTAATATCTAAAACCCATTGTGTACTAATAACCATATATGACTTTATTAGCGACGTGACGTCAAAATTGAAAAAATTAATTTTGATTTTATTTTCGTTTTTTACAGTAAAGAACGAACTTCAGCCCATAGTAAATAAAATAAGATTATAATTTATTACAATAAAGAACGACAACTAGCCCATGTTAACTGAAACATCAATAGGGATTATATAATTTCCATCAGTATCATGGCTGTAGAGATGGCTGAAACCTAGTAAAGAACAAATCATCCGGGTTGCAGTGGTAGCTAGCAACCTAGTAAGAGATTACAGTAAAGAATCCGGGTTGCAGCGGTAGCTAGCAACCTAGTAAGAGAGGATCACGTCCAATGTTTAGAAATATAAAAACCCATAGTTCCTAAAAAAGGAGTCAGATCAAAACAAAATTACATTAAAAGAAGATCATTAGAATAATAAACCATTGCATACATTCGACTTAGTTAGCTATCCGGGTTGCAGCGGTAGCTAACATTACAGTAAAGAACGATCTCTCTCCCATAGTAACTGATATGTTACATTAAAAGACGATCATTGGAATAAAAAGTTATTGCATGCATTGGACTTAGTTAGCTACTTGATCGTTTGAGGTTCGTCTCTTACTATTTCAAAGAAGAAAAAGCCGTAGGCTTTTTCCTGTTTGTAATATTTTCCTGTTTGTTATCAGGGTTATAGCGGTATCCGGGTTGCAGCGGTAGCTAGCAACCTAGTAAGATTACATTAAAAGACGATCAAAATTAAAAACCGCTACTATATTAAGGCTGAGCTTCTTGGGAATATTAAGAGGGATTTTGAATCCAATAAAAAAGCGTTTTGTGCATCCAGGTTGTCGAAAGAGTATCGGTGAAATATCTATAATTTAAAACGGCTACTATATTAAGACTGAGCTTCCAGGGAATATTGAGAGGGATTTTGAATTCAATGAAAAGGCGTTTTGTGCATCCAGGTTGTCAAAAGACCATCGGTGAAATATCTAAAATCCGGGTTGCAGCGGTAGCTAGCAACCTAGTAAGAGACGATCACGTCCAATGTTAAGAAATATAAAACCCATAGTTCCTAACAGAGGAGTCAGATCAAAACAAAAAGTACACCATTAGAACCGCCTTGTCCGAAACCCCTGTATAGGAAACTTTCTGTCCCTTGGCTTGAACAGCAGAGGAAATATATTGGCATGAAAATCAAGAAAATTGACTTTAACCACGTTATTCTCCCCAAACGGGATATTTTTTTCTTTTTTATTTTTTTTTCTTTTTCTTTTCCACAGATAGCTTGGCACTGGAACATCGTAGACGGTTGTTCAATAGCTCATTTTAAAGGAAATTAATTGGGTTAAAAATCTATAGTAACTAAAATAAATTATTTCTAAAAGAGAATAAATTTTTCCACCAAAAACTGCATTTTTGATGTCTTTTCACACTGCAGTCTTTCAAACATAATCGTATACCAGCGGTAAGATTTGAACCCACTCCTCCGAAGAGACTGGTGGCTAACACCAGTGTCTTGGACCACTCGGCCAGGCTGCCTCTCATAAATAAATATATATGTGAATTTGGGTTGCAGCAGTAGCTAGCAACCTAGTAAGAGACGATCAGTCCCATGCTAAGAAATATAACAAAACTCCTAAAAATAGAGTAAGATCAAAACAACAGTACATCATTAGAACTACCTTGTCTGAAACCCTACTAGATAAATAATGAATGTCGTAGCTTTATATTAGAGCTATGAAGTGAATAGAAAAACACGAAATTATATTGTTGTTTCTGATGACGTCATGAAATAATATCATTGCGCCTTGACGTCAATAAAATCATTACGCCTTGACGTCATAATTACTACTTAAGAACGGCACAGATGTAAATTCTCTCATTCTTGATGAGAATAATGGTTAGATCGAAGCAAAATAAAACAACCGAGATTTGAAATCAGATCACAAGATCCAAAGTCAGGATCCAATCTAAAATTAAAAATGTTTATGGTGTCTTAGAAATAATTTAAAATTTTTAATTAAAGCTAGAAAAATACCTGAAATTTTTAAATTAGTGTGTTTTTTTGCTAGGTTAAATAGAGAGTCGATAGAATTCATCATAAATTGGGTCAGTCAAGTACATATTCTGCATATACGGGATCTTTTTTTTTCTTCCTTTCCTCAGATTGCGGGGCCCTGGAACATCGTTGGTGAATTATAATAAAGAACGAATATTTTACCGATTATCTACTAATAACCATATATGACGTAATAAGTGACATGACGTAATATCTAAAACCTATTGTGTACTAATAACCATATATGACTTATTACAGTAAATATGTTACATTAAAAGACGATCATTGGAATAAAAAGTTATTGCATGCATTGGACTTACTTAGCTACTTGATCGTTGGAGGTTCGTCTCTTACTATTTCAAAGAAGAAAAAGCCGTAGACTTTTTCCTGTTTGTAATATTTTCCTGTTTGTTATCAAGTTTATTGCGGTATTACATAAAAGACCGATATAACTTATCATAAATGGTGTTTCTCAATTATTATTCGAGTAAAGAACATCCAGGGTGCAGCGGTAGCTAGCATTTCCGGGTTGCAGCGGTAGCTAGCAACCTAGTAAGAGACGATCACGTCCAATGTTAAGAAATGTAAAAACCCGTAGTTCTTAAAAAAGGAGTCAGATCAAAACAAAAAGTACACCATTAGAACCGCCTTGTCTGATCCCCCTTGAAAGAAAACTTACCACCCTTTGGCTTGAACAGCAAGGGAAATATATTGGCTTGAAAATCAAGAAAATTGACCGTAACCACGTTATTCTCCACAAACGGGATATTTTTTTCTTTTTTCATTTTTTACAGAGATAGCTTTGCACTGGAACATCGTAGAGAGTTGTTCAATGGCTCATTTTAAAGAAAATTAATTGGGTTAAAAACCTTTTGTAACTAAAAAAAATTATTTTAAAACAGGATAAATTTTTCTACTTAACAGTAAAGAACGATCTTTCTCCCATAGTAAGTGATATGTTACATTAAAAGACGATCATTGGAATAAAAAGTTATTGCATGCATTGGACTTGGTTAGCTACTTGAGCGTTTGATCCGGGTTGCAGCGGTAGCTAGCAACCTAGTAAGAGACGATCATGTCCAATGTTAAGAATTTACATAAAGGAGCGATATAGTTCAGCATAAATGGTGTTTGGCGAAAATATTTTTTTTATATTTACATAAAATATTTTAATCTGAATTGTAGCAGTAGCTAGCAACCTAGTAAGAGACGATGCTGTACAATGTTAAGAAATATAATAACCCATAACTCCTAAAAATAGAGTCAGATCAAAACAAAAAGTCCACAATTAGAATCGCCTTGTACAAAACCCCTATATAGGAAACTTTCTATCATTTGGCTTTGAAAGTAAGGGAAATATATTGGCTTAAAAATCAAGAAAAGTGGCAGCTACTAAAGCATTCTGCCCAAAAGGTATTTTTCTGTCTCTCTTTTTTTCAAACAGTTCATGGTAATGAACTGTATAGTAAGAGCGACCCGTCTCAATAGTAACCGAAACTTCAAAAAACGGAATTTTGATACCAATAGATACATCAAAAGAATTGGATTTTTATGCTGATTTTAAATATATAAGTTTCATCCAGTTTAGTTATACCCATCAAAAAATTACGAGCCTGAGAAAATTTGCCCCATTTTTGAAAAAAGGGGAAAACCCCAAAAAGTCATTGAATCTTAATGAAAATCACACCGTCAGATTCAGCGTATCAGATATCCTTACTGCAGAGTTTTAAAGCTCCTTTCTGCAAAAACGTGGAATTTTGTATTTTTTGTCAGAAGAAAGATCACGGATATCCGGGTTGCAGCGGTAGCTAGCAACCTAGTAAGAGACGATCACGTCCAACGTTAAGAAATATAAAAACCCATAGTTCCTAACAAAGGAGTCAGATCAAAACAAAAAGTACACCATTAGAACCGCCTTGTCCGAAACCCCTGTATAGGAAACTTTCTGTCCCTTGGCTTGAACAGCAGGGGAAATATATTGGCTTGAAATTCAAGAAAAGTGGCAGCTACTACAACATTCTGCCTAAACGGGATATTTTTTTCTTTCTTTTTTTCTTTTTTCTTTTCCACAGATATCTTGGCACTGGAACATCGTAGAGGGTTGTTCAATAGCTCATTTTAAAGGAAATTAATTGGGTTAAAAACCTTTTGTAACTAAAATAAATTATTTCTAAAAGATTACATTAAAAGACGATCACTGAAATAACAAACCATTCCATACATTGGACTTAGTTAGCTACTTGATTGTTTGAGTTTCGTCTCTTACTATTTAAAAGAAGAAAAAGCCCTAGGCTTTTTCCTGTTTGTGTTTATAGTTAAAAAACGAACTCAAGTCCAAAAAAACTGAACACTATGGTTCATTCATATTATCTTTATTATTTTAGCTAGAATGTAAATAAACAAGTTTCTTTTTTAAATTTTAAATTGAAAAGATAGTGCTTTTAATTCAATATATTAAAAGTTCTCCCCGACAGGAAATCGAACACCCTTCTCCCAGGTAACAAGTGGGCATACTTACCATTAGACTATCGAAGACTTATAAAATAAAAGTTACATAAAAGATATGATAATAATTTTTTAATCCGGGTTATTACATAAAGGCTCGATCATCGAATTTTTACATTAAATAACGAATTTTAGTCCATAGTTTGTATTAAAGGACGATCATTAGAAAAGCACACCATTGCATATATTGGACTGAGTTAATTTTTCAGTTTAGTCCTGGTTTCAGCTGTAGCTAGCAACCTAGTAAGAGACGATCACGTCCAATGTTAAGAAATATAAAAACCCCTAACTCCTGAGAAAAGAGTCAGATCAAAACAAATCCGGGTTGCAGCGGTAGCTAGCAACTCCGGGTTGCAGCGGTAGCTAGCAACCTAGTAAGAGACGATCACGTCCAATGTTAAGAAATATAAAAACCCATAGCTCCTAAAAAAGGAGTCAGATCAAAACAAAAAGTACACCATTAGAACCGCCTTGTCCGAAACCCCTGTAAAGGAAACTTTCTGTCCCTTGGCTTGAACAGCAAGGGAAATATATTGGCTTGAAAATCAAGAAAATTGACTTTAACCACGTTAGTCTCCCCAAACGGGATATTTTTTTTTCTTTTTTTTGTATCCAGAGATAGCTTGGCACTGGAACATCGTAGAGGGTTGTTCAATAGCTCATTTTAAAGGAAATTAATTGGGTTAAAAATCTATAGTAACTAAAATAAATTATTTCTAAAAGAGAATAAATTTTTCCAATAAAAACTGTATTTTTGATGCAGTGACGTCATAATTACTATATAAGAAACGTCAAAACTGTAAATGGTCTCATTCATGAATACATAACGTCATACGCCGTGACGTCATAATGAGTATATAATAAGGAAAGTCAAAACTTAAAATTCTCTCATTCTTGATTAGAATAATGGTTAGATCAAAGCAGGCTATACGCAAGTTGAAAAAAGAGTACTACACAAACAACAGAGATAGTAACTTGAAAAGAAAAAAGCAAAGGTATTCAACCGACCAGGTGTATCGAGAAGTAATAATTGAGAGAGCAAAACAAAGGTATTCAACCGACCAGGCGTATCGAGAAGTAATAATTGAGAGAGCAAAAGAAAACAGCATGTTTTGTTATCACAATGATGAAGATTATAGACATGCAAAAATTGAGACAGCCAAACAAAAGATCAAGGAACGGTATGGTAATGATGAGGATTACCGAAACAAACATAAGAAAAAAGTTGCTACCAGAATAATGGGTAGATACTGGGGTGACAAAATCTATAATGAAAAAATTAAATTCTCTGCGAGGTTGTACCGAAGAACGCATAAGGACAAAGGGAAAAATTACATTCAGAAATACAAGAAGATGGCAAAAATTCAGGCTGATCTTCGTAAATTGAGAAACATTTTACGCATGTTTTACCAGGATCACGAAAAGTATTAAAAATTATAGATTAAAATTCTCTTTGAAAGAGCGGATGCTCTTGAAAGGTCGGCTAGAAATGCTTTGGCAAAGCTTCATAGTAATATACAAAAGAAATGTTGTCAGTTTAATGAAAAGATTACAAGGTATGGATTGGCAACTGCGGAACAGTTTATAGATGCAATGGAAAATGTTCGACAACACAGTGAATATACGGAGGCGTACTTCTTTGAAAATTCGTATATTAATTTTGGAAGGAGCAATTGCAGTTTATGTAGCAGCAATAAAAAAATATATACAAGCATACCTATCAACAGCGAAGGAAAAGCAATGTTTTTCAATTATGGCGAAAACGAGCCTGTTAGGGTTATTAGTATATGTGTTTGTAATTACTATATAAGAAGCATCAGAACTGTAAATGTTCTCATTCATAATTAGATAATGGTTAGATCAAAGCAAGCTATACGCAAGTTACAAAAACAGTACTACATAAAAAACAGAGATAGGAACTTGAAAAGAAAAAAGCAAAGGTATTAAACCGACCAGGCGTATCGAGAAGTAATCAAACAAAACAGCAAGATGTGTTATCACATTGAT
The DNA here is from genome assembly GCF_049724085.1 of Artemia sp. Qi Xiang Cuo. Taxonomy (NCBI): domain Eukaryota; kingdom Metazoa; phylum Arthropoda; class Branchiopoda; order Anostraca; family Artemiidae; genus Artemia; species Artemia sp. Qi Xiang Cuo. The sequence continues at coordinate 66,047,811 of NC_142806.1, read as the reverse complement.
GAATATTATAGACATGCGAAAATTGAGGCAGCCAAACAAAAGATCAAGGAGCTTTATCACAATGATGAAGATTACCGAATCAAATATAAGAAAAAAGAAAAGCAAAGGTATTCAACCGTCCAGGTGTATCGACAAGTAAAAATTGAGACAGCCAAACAAAAGATCAAGGAGCGTTATCAAAATGATGAACATTACAGAGAAGCAAGAATTGAGCAGGCTAGACAAAAGATCAAGGAGCGTTATCACAATGATAAACTTTATAGAGAAGCAACACTTGAGCAGGCTAGACAAAAGAGCAAGGAACGGTATGATAATGATGAAGATTACCGAAACAAACATAAGAAAAAAGTTGCTACCAGAATAATGGGTAGATACTGGGGTTACAAAAGCTATAATGAAAAAATTAAATTTTCTGCGAGGTTGTACTGAAGAACACATAAGGACAAAGGGAAAAATTACATTCAGAAATACAAGAAGATGGCAAAAATGCAGGCTGATCTTCGTAAATTGAGAAACATTTTACGCATGTTTTACCAGGATCACGAAAAGTATTCAAAATTACAGATTAAAATTCTCTTTGAAAGAGCGGATGCTGTTGAAAAGTCGGCTAGAAATGCTTTGGCAAAGCTTCATAGTAATATCCAAAAGAAATGTTGTCAGTTTAATGAAAAGCTTCCAAGGTATGGACTGGCAACTGCGGAACAGTTTATAGATGCAATAGAAAATGTTCGACAACACAGTGAATATACGGAGGCGTACTTCTTAGAAAATTCGTATATTCATTTTGGAAGGAGTAATTGCAGTTTATGTAGCAGCAATAAAAATATATATACAAGCATACCTATCAACAGCGAAGGAAAAGCAATGTTTTTCAATTATGGCGAAAACGAGCCTGTTAGGGTTATTAGTAAATGTGTTTGTAAGACTAATGATTTAGAACAAATTCCTGGAACACCGACTCAAGAAAAAAGCATTTCTAACTGTGTTTTAAACAGTTCTTTTAGTTCTACTGAATATTTGGCAAAAAATTCTCTGTGTAGTAGAACAAACTGTCCTGAAAAGTACGAGACAACTATTGAAAAATGCTCTGAATCTAGATCTGACAAGGAAATTATGATGGCTGAAGTCACCTATAACAATCTGAGTAAACATTCAAAACCGAAAATTGGGCAGCAGGTTACTTGGCAATGTCGCCCTGATATCTGCAAGCTCTATCCGATGGATATTGAATTATGTCAAATTCCTTTTGATATCCTTGAAAATAATATAGCATTAAAATTTTCAACTGACAAAGTGGTTAATTTCTACCTTGGCGGCTTGGATTATTGTGAAATCAATTACAGGGACACAAGAAAGCATGGGCATTCGTTATACTGTAGCCCAAATGAGGGATGTCAGAGCTATTTGCGTTCTCTAAGGGCACTAGCTCCACATTTTCCTGTCTTGTCCGGGTTGCAGCGGTAGCTAGCAACCTAGTAAGAGACGATCACGTCCAATGTTAAGAAATATAAAAACCCATAGTTCTTAAAAAAAGAGTCAGATCAAAACAAAAAGTACACCATTAGAACCGCCTTGTCCGAAACCCCTGCATAGTAAAATTTCTGTCCCTTGGCTTGAACAGCAAGGGAAATATATTGGCTTGAAAATCAAGAAAAGTGGCAGCTACTACAACATTCTGCCTAAACGGGATATTTTTTTCTTTTTTTCTTTTTTTCTTTTTTTGTATCCAGAGATAGCTTGGCACTAGAACATCGTAAAGGGTTGTTCAATAGCTCATTTTAAAGGAAATTAATTGGGTTAAAAATCTATAGTAACTAAAATAAATTATTTCTAAAAGAGAATAAATTTTTCCACCAAAAACTGCATTTTGATGTCTTTTCACACTGCAGTCTTTCAAATATAATCGTATACCAGCGGTAAGAATTGAACCCATGCCTCTAAAGAGACTGGTGGCTAATTTATAATAAAGAACGACCTCCTGCATCTACTAAATTTTATAGGCCACTTAACAATAGTGTAGGCTAGCACAGTTATATTTAAGGCCAATATATTAAAATTTTCCATTAAAAGACGATTACATTAAAGAACGAACTTTAGTCCACAGTTTATATTAAAGGACGATCATTAGAAAAGCACACCATTGCATATATTGGACTGAGTTAATTTTTCAGTTTAAAATCGCTGAAGTTATTATGTAAACTGCAAAAATATTTATGATATCTGAGCAATATTATAGTAAAGAACGAACTCTTGCCCTTAGTTACCTATGTCTTGTCAAATTAGCTAATTAATTTCACCTGATTTTGTTTTAAAAATAATTCCCACACCGGGATTCCAACCCAAGCCAATTGGTTGAAAGCCAACTATCCTAAACCACTAGACCATATGAGATATGTGTAAAAAGCTAATTAATTGTTTTATGATATTATTACAAAAGCACGTATTTTCCAGTGCCCAGCAATCTGAATACGGGATATTATCCGGGTTGCAGCGGTAGCTAGCAACCTAGTAAGAGACGATCCGGGTCACGTCCAATGTTAAGAAATATAAAAACCCATAGTTCTTAAAAAAAGAGTCAGATCAAAACAAAAAGTACACCATTAGAACCGCCTTGTCCGAAACCCCTGCATAGTAAAATTTCTGTCCCTTGGCTTGAACAGCAAGGGAAATATATTGGCTTGAAAATCAAGAAAAGTGGCAGCTACTACAACATTCTGCCTAAACGGGATATTTTTTTCTTTTTTTCTCTTTTTTTGTATCCAGAGATAGCTTGGCACTGGAACATCGTAGAGGGTTGTTCAATAGCTCATTTTAAAGGAAATTAATTGGGTTAAAAATCTATAGTAACTAAAATAAATTATTTCTAAAAGAGAATAAATTTTTCCACCAAAAACAGCATTTTGATGTCTTTTCACACTGCAGTCTTTCAAATATAATCGTATACCAGCGGTAAGAATTTTACATTAAAGAACGATGTTCAGTCCATAGTAACTGAAGTGTTATTAGGAACCATTATATAGATGAGGCTTACAGTACTCAAAGGTTACTGTTTACAAAGTGTTGAAAAGATATTAAGACTATAATTGGAAAACCACACCATTGCATACATTAGAATTAGTTAGCCACTTGATTGTTTGAGGTTTGTCTCTTGCTATTTCAAAGAAGAAAAAGCCATAGGCTTTTTCCTGTTTGTAACAAGGTTATTATTTTTACACTGAAACCTAGTAAAGAACATTTACATAAAAAATGGATGTCTGCCAAGAAGATCTAATGTAGTACTAATTAATAGAAGTTTTAATTAGACTTTAAATAGATAAATGTGTAAAATTTGTCTTTGGCAGGATTTGAACCTGCAGCCTTGGGAGTATATTATAAGGAGATGTCATTACTCCTTGTATTATAAAGTCAGAGTCATGACACATTAACCGTTGCATCTCAAGTAACTTCATAATATAGCGTTTTTCTATTTACGTCATACTTCTAATGAAACTATGACGACATTGATTATCTAGTATATGAAAATGCAGTTTTCAGTAAAATATTGATTTTGTTTAAATTTTTTTTTTTTATTGCAAAAGCACGTATTTTCCAGTGCCCAGCAATCTGAATACGGGAAAAAAGAGAAAAAAAGATGCCTTCGATCCAGAATATCGTAGTTCCAGCAAAACGGACTTCATTCCCACAAAAAATTATTACAATATATTTTATAATAAAGAACGACCTCTTGCCTATACTAAATTTTATACGCCACTTAATTATAGTATAGGTTAGTACTTCAACAGATAGCATGGCACTGGAACATCGTAGAGAGTTGTTCAATGGCTCATTTTAAAGGAAATTAATGGGGTTAAAAACCTTTTGTAATTAAAACAAATTATTTTTATTACATTAAGAAATTTTAATTATGTTCCTTAAGAAATCATCATAAGTAAAAATTTCCCAAACAGAAATTGAACTCAAGCCTACTGGGTGAGAGCTATCCGGGTTGCAGCGGTAGCTAGCAACCTAGTAAGAGACGATCACGTCCAATGTTAAGAAATATAAAAACCCATAGCTCCTAAAAAAGGAGTCAGATCAAAACAAAAAGTACACCATTAGAACCGCCTTGTCCGAAACCCCTGTATAGGAAACTTTCTGTCCCTTGGCTTGAACAGCAAGGGAAATATATTGGCTTGAAAATCAAGAAAATTGACTTTAACCACGTTATTCTCCCGAAAAGGGATATTTTTTTCTTTTTTTTTGTATCCAGAGATAGCTTGGCACTGGAACATCGTAGAGGGTTGTTCAATAGCTCATTTTAAAGGAAATTAATTGGGTTAAAAATCTATAGTAACTAAAATAAATTATTTCTAAAAGAGAATAAATTTTTCCAATAAATATAATAAAGAACGACCTCTTGCCTATACTAAATTTTATACGCCACTTAATTGTAGTATAGGTTAGTAATTCAACAGATAGCTTGACACTGGAAAATCATAGAGAGTTGCTCAATGGCTCATTTTAATTTACAGTAAAGAACAATCTCTCACCCATAGTAACTGATATACGACTGTAATCGGAGATTATAATAAAGAACGACCTCTTGCCTCTACTAAATTTTATACGCCACTTATTTATAATATAGGTTAGTAATTCAACAGATATCTTGGCACTGGAACATCGTAGAGAGTTGTTCATTGGCTCATTTTAAAGGAAATTATTGGGATTAAAAACCTCTTGTAATTAAAATTTATAGTAAAGAACGACATCTAGCCCATGTTAACTGAAAAGTAAATTGGGATTGTATAATTTTCATCAGTATCATGGCTGCAGAGATGATTGAAACCTACTAAAGAACAAACCATGGCAAACATTAGACTTAGTTACCTGCCTGACTCTTCGAAGTTCGTCTCTTATGATTCCAAATAAGAAAAAGCCATAGGATTTTTCTTGTTTGTGATTTTATTATAAAGAACGACACCTAGCCTATGTTAACTGAAACATAAATAGGGATTATGTAATTTCCATCAGTGTCATGGCTGTAGAGATGGCTGAATCCTAGTAAAGAACAATACATAAAAGATCAATGTCAGTCAAGAGGATCTAAAGTAGTTTATAGTAAAGAACGACAGTATCAACTGACATAATCTATTGACAAGATGACTTGAAGCAAATTTCTTTTAAAAGTTGCTTCTCTACGGTATGGCATACATGTAATAAAGAACGACCTCTTCCCTATACTAAATTATACAGGCCTCTTAACTATAGTATAGTCCGGGTTGCAGCGGTAGCTAGCAACCTAGTAAGAGACGATCACGTCCAATGTTAAGAAATATAAAAACCCATAGTTCCTAACAAAGGAGTCAGATCAAAACAAAAAGTACACCATTAGAACCGCCTTGTCTGAAACCCCTGTATAGTAAACTCTCTGTCCCTTGGCTTGAACAGCAAGGGAAATATTTTGGCTTGAAAATCAAGAAAAGTGGCAGCTACTACAACATTCTGCCTAAACGGGATATTTTTTTTCTTTTTTTTCTTTCTTTTCCACAGATAGCTTGGCAATGGAACACCGTAGAGAGTTGTTCAATGGCTCATTTTAATTACAGTAAAGAACGATCTCTCGCTCATAGTAACTGATATATGGTGGTTCCAGGAGTAGCTGCAAGCTATCCAGATTGCAGCGGTAACCGGGTTGCAGCGGCAGCTGTAACCCGGAGTTATATAAAGGCTCGTTCATCGAATTTAAGCTGAAACTAAGTAAAGGACAATTTTTCCCCCATATATTCACAGTGATATAATAAAGAACGAACTCTTGCCTATAATAATTTATATAGGCATATTAAACTAAAATCATCGACACAGGGAAAAAACTTAGACAAAAATCAAAGTGTTACTCCTGCAACCAAATTTCCATATAGGTATGTGTTGGAGGATCCCAGCCCGCCTCAACATACGAATCATACTATATAAGTCTAATATTTTTTCTTTTTTCTTTTGGAGGGGCGGGGGGACACAAGAAACGAAAAATATATGTTGCGTTTTTACTAGTCGTCCGGGTTGCAGCGGTAGCTAGCAACCTAGTAAGAGACGATCACGTCCAATGTTAAGAAATATAAAAACCCATAGTTCCTAACAAAGGAGTCAGATCAAAACAAAAAGCACACCATTATATAATAAAGATCAAACTCTTCCCTGTACTAACTTGCATACGCAACTTCACTATATTTAAGATTACAGTTTTTCCTGTTTGTATTTATAGTTAAAGTACGAACTCAAGTCCAAAGAAACTGAACACTGTGGTTCATTCATATTATCTTCATTATTTTAGCTAAAATGTAAATAAACAAGTTTCTTTTTTAAATTGAAAAGATAGTGCTTTCTATTCAACATATTAAAAGTTCTCTCCGACGGGGAATCGAACCCCCTTCACCCAGGTAACAAGTGGGCATACTTACCATTAGACTATCGAAGACTTGTAAAATAAAAGTTACATATAAGATATGATAATAATTTTTTAATCCGGGTTACATAAAGGCTCGATCATCGAATTTTTACATTAAAGAATGCACTTTAGTCCATAGTTTATATTAAAGGACGATCATTAGAAATTACATAAAGGACCGATATAACTTATCAAAAATGGTGTTTGTCAATTATTATTAGAGTAAAGAACATCCGGGGTGCAGCAGTAGCTAGCAACCTAGTAAGAAACGATCACGTCCAATGTTAAGAAATATAAAAATTCATAAGTCCTAAAAAAAAATATAATAAAGAAACTAAAGAAAATTAAACAAGATCTGTCCTTATATCGCAAAAAAATATTAAAAAGCCTGTCAGATGAGAAAAACTCCTGTCCTCATTCTAGTGTCATGGAATCTACCACCTTGGATAGGAATGCACATTTTGACACAGTATTGCAACAGCCGAAATTGAATGTGAAGGATCCGGGTTGCAGCGGTAGCTAGCAACCTAGTAAGACGATCAAGTCCAATGATAAGAAATATAAAAACCCCTAACTCCTGAGAAAAGAGTCAGATCAAAACAAAAATTATAGTAAAGAATGAACTCTTGCCTATAATAGATTAGATACTCATTTTAATTATAGCTAATGATATAATAATGACACGGTTCTATTGATAGCTGATTTACAAATTAAAAGAAAAGGGCCCCGGCTGGATTTGAACCATATTCCTTTCGGTTAACGGCCGGTCGTGCTAGCCACTTGGACTATGACGTCATCATTTAAAGTTGTCAAATTAACAATATGATAGATAAATCACCATTAGAACTGCTTTGTCCGAAACCCCTGTATAGTAAACTTTCTGTCCCTTGGCTTGAACAGCAAGGGAAATATATTGGCTTGAAAATCAAGAAAAGTGGCAGCTACTACAAAATTCTGCCTAAACGGGATATTTTTACATTAAAAGACGATCACTGGAATAACAAGCAATTGCATTCATTGGAATTAGTTAGCTACTTGATTGTTTTAGGTTCGTCTCTTACTATTTCAAAGAAGAAAAAGCCGTAGGCTTTTTCCTGTTTGTAATCAGTTTATTATCCAGGTTGCAGCGGTAGCTAGCAACTTACATAAAGGACCGATATAGTTCATCGTAAATGGTGTTTGTCAATTAGGTTTTTTTTATATTATCCGGGTTGCAGTGGTAGCTAGTAATTATAATCAAGAATGACATCTAGCCCATGTTAACTGAAATATAAATAGGAATTATGTAATTTTCATCGGTATCATGGCTGTAGAGATAGCTGAAACCTAGTAAAGAACGAACCATAGCACATATTAGACTAAGTTAGCTGCCTGACTCTCTAGAGTTCGTCTCTTACTATTCCAAAAAAGAAAAATCCATAAAATTTTTCCTGTTTGTTATCTGGGTTGCGGTGGTAGTTAGCAATTTAGTAAGAGAATTACAATAAAGAACGAACTCTAATTACATTTTGTAATCATGAAATATAAAATTTAGCAATATAAAATAATAATAAATAAGCATATATGACTTAATGAGCGACGTGACGTAAAAATTGAAAAAATCCATTTTTTTTTTATTTTAGTTTTCAGTTCAGAGTAGATAAAGTTATAAACTGTAAGAATATTTATGGTATCTGAGCTATAGTTTTAATTTTTTAATTTATCCGGGTTGCAGCGGTAGCTAGCAACCTAGTAAGAGACGATCACGTCCAATGTTAAGAAATATAAAAACCCATAGTTCCTAACAAAGGAGTCAGATCAAAACAAAAAGTATTCCATTAGAACCGCCTTGTCTGAAACCCCTGTATAGGAAACTTTCTGTCCCTTGGCTTGAACAGCAAGGGAAATATATTGGCTTGAAAATCAAGAAAATTGACTTTAACCACGTTATTCTCCCCAAACGGGATATTTTTTTCTGTTTTCTTTTTTTTTGTATCCAGAGATAGCTTGGCACTGGAACATCGTAGAGGGTTGTTCAATAGCTCATTTTAAAGGAAATTAATTGGGTTAAAAATCTATAGTAACTAAAATAAATTATTTCTAAAAGAGAATAAATTTTTCCACCAAAAACTGCATTTTCGATGTCTTTTCATACTGCAGTCTTTCAAACATAATCGTATACCAGCGGTAAGATTTGAACCCACGCCTCCGAAGAGACTGGTGGCTAACACCAGTGCCTTGGATCACTCGGCCAGGCTGCCTCTCATAAATAAATATATATGTGAATTTGGGTTGCAGCAGTAGCTAGCAACCTAGTAAGAGACGATCAGTCCAATGCTAAGAAATATAACAAAAGTCCTAAAAATAGAGTCAGATCAAAACAAAAGTACATCATTAGAATTACCTTGTCTGAAACCCTACTAGATAAATAATTTTATAATAAAGAACCAACTTTTGCCTATACTAAATTGTATAGGCAACTTAACTATAGTTAAGGTTACAGTATTTATATTGTAACAAAAGCAAAATGTATGAGCGAAACTGCATAACTTTGTAAACTGCAAAAATATTTAGGATATTTAGTAAAAATTTCACTTCATGAAAAGAAATTAGATACAATCCTAAAAATGTTTAAATGAGTTTTATTTCATTACATTAAGGAACAAACCGTAACCCATAGTAACTGAAGTGCAACTTTCTTTTGCACTTGGCGGCGTGCAAACTTAAAACTACTAGTTTTAACAGTATTTTACCTCTCAACGAATAAACAAAAAAATCAAAATTTTGTATTTATAATATCTTCAAGTATGGAGACTGTTTTTTTTATGTGTTTATTTTTTATTTTTTTAATGATCCTCTATTCTAGATGTAATCCATAGTTTAAGGAAGGGCTGTATCTAGGATTTTTATTCGTGGGGGAGGGGGGTTACAAAAAACTATAAAAACACATTAAAAATGTGTTTATATGTATTTTTGTTACGTTTCTACGAGTCGGACTAACGTTACGGTGGAAGGGGGTTCAAACTCCTTAACTCTCCATGAATACAGCCTTGGTTTTTGGGCATTTATTTTTTCAAATTTGAAGTTGAAAGACAATTAATTGTTTGGTGCTAAAATCTAATAAAAATTAATGAAAATTACCGTCCTTCTTTTTTTCATTTTGTTTCTACGTTGGACCAAAGTTTCTTTTTCTATTTTTATGTTGAGCAGTATCCGAACTCAGATCTGTAACCTGCTTCAAATACAATGTAAGGTAATTTAAGGTAAAATGGTTTGGCTTCTGGTTGGCTCAATGATTGTAATGGGGGTTCAATCGTGGGGTCGCTCTTCAGAAATCATACACACCAATTGGCGTGTTCCAAGCGTGGCGGAACTGTGTGGCACACGTAGCGTTCTTAGATGCACACCAGGTGACGGGAAGTCAGTATCCCCTTGGGTTCAGTTTGACTGAAGGAGTTCAAGGTCAATAATTTCTTTTTACGAGACATGTGACTTAAATGGTTTTTGCTTAATATTGCGGATTATATATTGTCAGAGTTCGGCTTGTACATTTTTTTGGTTCAAATATAATGATTATTTGAACTAATGTGGCATCTATTCTTTCTAGATAATTGTAGCTGTCGAGTTATTTGTGATCAGTGTGGGAAGTCCTTCAAACGCACGCCTGAATTAAACCGTCACAAAGCTAGTAGTTGCGGGGGACCCAAGCAAACTCATAAATGTCCGTTGTGTAATAAAGTCTATTCAAGGAAGGATACTCAGCTAAAACATATGAAGAGAGATCATCCTGAGTATTTTTAACTACATTTTTCAATTGTAATGGTGACTGTTGTAGTGAATAAACGTTCCTTGTGTATTATTCTGATTTTTGAAATAAACAAGATTTGTTTGGAAACTGTTTTGCAAGTATAAAAATTAAGATGAGATGGTGTTAGCAGCAGCTGTCTCACATCTTCTTTTTGCTATACCTTTAATATTTGGTGTGCGAAAACGTAAAACTTGAAACAAGCGTGGCATATATTTTGCTGAAATGTTGCATATCCGTACGCATATCCTGTACGCCTAATGAATGAATTACTTGAACATACCGATTTCAAGCTTGAAAATCCAAAGGTAAGATAATTCTTAGCTCTATTCTCAATGTATTAAATAATTCAGATAACCCGAAAAAAAGTAAATTTGATGGCGGGAGGGTCTGTATTATGTTGTTTATGTGTCGAGTATTCAACCAGTCTTATATTCAGAACGTACCAGACAGCCGCCAAGTGCAAACGAAGCCAAGTGCAAACGTCAAGTGCAAACTAAGTACATCATTAGAACTACCTTTTCTGAAATCCTACTAGATAAATAATGAATGTCATCATAGTTTTATATTAGAGCTATGACGTGAATAGAAAAACACGAAATTATATTGTTGTTTCTGAAGACGTCATGAAATAATACCATTGCGCCATGACGTTTTGAAATAAAATCATTACGCCGTGACGTCATAATTACTATATAAGAAACGTCAAAACTGTAAATGGTCTCATTCGTGAATACATAATTACAGTAAAGAACGATCTCTCTCCCATAGTAACTGATACTTTACATTAAAAGACAATCATTGGAATAAAAAGTTATTGCATGTATTGGACTTAGTTAGCTACTTGATCGTTTGAGGTTCGTCTCTTACTATTTCAAAGAAGAAAAAGCCTTAGGCTTTTTCTTGTTTGTAATATTTTCCTGTTTGTTATCAGGGTTAAAGCGGTATCCAGGTTGCAGTGGTAGCTAGCAGCCTAGTAAGTGACGATCACGTCCAATGCTAAGAAATGAAAAAAAAAACATAGCTCCTAAAAAAGGAGTCAAACCAAAACAAAAAGTACACCATTAGAACTGCCTTGTTCGAAACCCTTTGTATAGGAAACTTTCTGTCATTTGGCTTGAACAGCAAGGGAAATATATTGGCTTGAAAATCAAGAAAATTGACTTTAACCACGTTATTCGCCACAAACGGCATATTTTTTGTGTTTCTTTTCCACTGATAGATTGGCACTGGAACATCGTAGAGAGTTCTTCAATAGCTCATTTTAAAGGAAATTAATTGGGTTAAAAATCTTTAGTAACTAAAATAAATTATTTCTAAAAGAGAATAAATTTTCCACCAAAAACTGCATTTTTTATGTCTTTTCAGGCTGCAGTCTTTTCAAAGATATTTGATTTATGTTTCCGGGTTGCAGCGGTAGCTAGCAACCTAGTAAGAGACGATCACGTCCAATGTTAAGAAATATAAAAACCCATAGTTCCTAAAAAAGTATAAGTTAAAAAGCAGTCTGATAAGACATCAGAAGTTGGAATGCCAGGGCCCTACCTTTTCATGTGACTTTTGCCCAAGACGTTTTTCTTATCCATATACATTAAAGAGACATCGTGAGCGAGTGCATAAAGTGAAGGAAAAAATGATCACCCAAAGTTCAGATCTTCCCGGCGAAACACATGTCCCAGACCTTGAATGATGGCTTTTTTGTACATGTTTTAATCATTGAAATATCGTATTAAAAGTATAACCTAGCAAAGACAGAGGACACTCGATTTAAAGCCCTTAGGTTTATGAGAAATTGCGATGCATGTTTTTTGTCTCGTTTATTGCTGATGCTAAAGCAACTTCGAAAGTGTAATAGATACACATAAGTCTGTCCTAGGGGGTGGGGTAGATGGAAAGGATTCTTCCTGGGCGTGTCAAAAATACAGAACCAGTTTATTTATAGGTCACAATCTTTTGAGGTTGTGTATATGTTAATTCTCCCCTATCCCACTAAATTGTAGTTTCCGTGTATTGAAGCATTTAGCTTGGAAGTGGGAAAGGAATTTAGATATCCAAGAACAAAACAAGATTATCTCTAGTTACGTCATTATATTTACACTAGAGCTGTTACTCTGTATATACTAAATGTTTATATATATATATATATATATATATATATATATATATATATATATATATATATATATATATATATATATATATATATATAAAGACTTCGGCATCAATCAAATAGATGTAGTGTCATTCTAAGTCAGTTAAAGTGATTGTTAAATGATGGTTCTATATTGTAGTGAAAATGCCAAGTTACCGTTTTGGTGTTTCCTATAGTAAGCGGCTTTGAAACATCAATACAAACCGAAGATTCAGCTAATATAATTACTGTGTTATGGAGAGAATCATATATAATCTTAACTTTGGATTTGAACGATTTCTTGAGTGAAAAGATGTCTTTTTTGCCGCGTTCCCATACTTTTTAGGTAAAGAATCAGATTGTTATTCTACTGAAGAAATCCTACCCCAAACACCCAACTTTATGGCTATTGCCTAACAACCAATTATTAAATACAAGTTAAAATTTCGAGATATGGAAATGTGGATATCTATACTTATCAATATGTTAGTTGTGTTAAAAAGTTTCATGGCAGGTTGAATACCATGTTAGATCGCACGTGTTCGGACCCGATATTTCAATTTTTCCTTGTTAGGATATGATCGCTCCCTACCCAAGTAAACACAAGTCCCTGCTTCTGTTCTTATCTATATATTTGAGTGTTTATCGAATCCCTGTTTATGTAAGGCATGTCTTGAATCCAGTTTATTTTAATAAATGGTTAATTTTTCTTATTTTCGTCTATGCTAGTCTGTCCTGTAGCTACTTTAAGTCTTGCGAATTCATCACCTGATTCGGCTCGTTTGTAATTCTGCGGCTTTCGAGATCCAGGCCAACCATTGATAAAGAAAACAGATTTGAATATTATATTGAGCCTACCAATCGATGCTGAACACCTGTGACGTTCAATTAGTTGTTTTGTTTCTAGCTTTGGTTAAACCATGTTACTCGTACTATTAAAACCTACTTATTCTTTTGGTATGGTTTGGTCATACTTACGAAGGCAGTTAGGCTTGTAGAACCTCAGAATTGAGCGACGCTCTCAACATGTGGTCCAAAAATCAATTTTCTTAAATTTATAACGGAATAAATACATGATGACCGATTTATTATGTCTACGGTAAAACTTTCGGTGCTGGTGCATTATGCGGGCTCCGCTAAAGATGTCAAGTTTGGTTAATGTTAATGAAATAAAATAGGATGAATATATAAGTTTATCACTAAAATAAAATAGGATGAAAATATAATAGTTTAGAAATAAATTTGGGCTATATATTTGCACATTAGGGGTGGGGGGTAAGGCATAGAATATATTAAATACGTAGCCTAACCTAATCTAGGTACCTTCCCCCCTAAACCTAAGAAAACAATCGTCTAAATATTATAACTCATTGAGAAACCACGGCTTTGCAATCATTTATCTATAGCGATCTCTTGTCCGTTTGACGGGTTTTGTCGGGTGACTGTAGCATATCCCGTTTGACATTCCACATACAGTATATAGCGGTGCCCGCATAATGCACTAGTTCCAAACGTTCCTGTCTGTTCTGTTGGAATATGAATGAATCTGTGAAAATTTAAATTTGCTTAATAAAACAAACCGGTCTATTTATTTACCAAGATATTGACAGTGATAGTTAGATGGTTTCCAAAACTGTACCCCCCCCCCCTTCCTTGTGCTTTAACTTTACAAGATAATTTACTTCAGCCTTGGGGTCAACTAATAAGACCCTATAGTGGCTATTTTTTGCTGAAATTTCCTATTTTAAGGGACTATGGGCTTTTAGGCGATTATTAAGCTAGGTTCACGGATAAGAAGTTGAAAAACTTCAAACGTATCGTGTAAAATTAAATGCCATAATGGAATCAGAATTGTAAGCAACTTCTCAGTTTAGGGGTATTGAAGGATGTGCATATTTCCTATTGCTATTCTTTTTCATTAATTTATGACTGATAAATGGTGATTTTTTACTGGCTAAGGAGGAATGTTATACATGTTTATACAAAATCCTTAGGAATGTAAACTTGTTTCGAATTGATGGGTTATTTTTAGCTGGCCAATCATTTTAAGTATTTTGCTAGGAAATGAATATGAAGCCACTATCAGGCTTTCACTTGGTGTTCAAAAGATCTCATTGGTGTGTGTAGTCTTCGTTAAATAAGTAGCTCATTTTCAGGGGAGAAAAGGCAAGGGTGTATTGTTAGCATATCGTTGCTAATTAAATTTTGTTTAAGAACCTTCGTATGTAACGCGTAAGGAATTTTTCCAAGATTTAATTGGTTTTTAGACGAACGTACTGAAAGCATGTTATTTTGCAATTGGGTTAAGGAGGGTGATAGATCTAATGTCAATGCAAATTACTTAACGATAAAATTTGTGAACAGATTCTGAAAAAATCAAACTATTGCAGGTCAGAGAATGGTAGACCGCCCGATGTTTTACCTCTGCGTTGTCTGTGGCAAGAAGTACAAGCATATGCGGTCACTAAGGCAACACTCGCAATACGAATGTAGTGGGACGAAAAGGTTCACCTGTGAATTTTGCCAATCTTCGTTTTCTAAGAGGTCAAGTTTGAATCGTCACATTAAGAAGGCCAGTTTCTGTTCTCTAAAAACCATCTTGTGATAAGTCTTGACAACCTTGTAATTCTTTTTCTTTTATGTAGATCTGACAATAAAGGGATTGTATGCTCAGTTGCAGATGTAAATCTTCTTATTTAGTACTTTAGGAATTTCGGACTCATTTTTGAAAACTTTGTTCTTAGCGATTTGGTTTCCCCATAAAAAATTTTATAGCTTCTATTTTGGCATGTCCTTTTGTTCTTCACTTGTCTCATACAGACTTAAGTTCTTCCTTCGAAATGTAGGCAGTGGCCAAGTTAATTCTTTGATCCTTTGTTTGTCTGGGGTCGGTCATTTTAGCAACGCCCGTGACAGTTTGATTTCTTTCTATTTTTATTTCCATCATGCTTCAAGAAATTTTGTTTTTCATCTTGCATTGCCCTCAATTTTGGAATCTGACAAGTATGTTCTCCTTCTAGGAGGAGGACCCTGGAAGTGTGGTAAATGTTCGAAGGAGTACATGATGAAGCCATCGCTTCGACGTCATGAGAAATACCTATGTGGAGGTCGGAAATCCTTCGTCTGTCCGGTATGCTTTGTCGGCCTTGCCGAGAAGCGAAACTTATTACGACATATGGAAAGACGTCATAATTTAGGTGTCCAATGATTAGAATTGTAAATTGTTTCTAACTAATGTCGGCTTTAGCTTAAAAAATAAAACAATTTTGGTTAACGTGTTCACAGAATAACCTCGGTTAGGTTTTTGTTTTAATTACTACCAATTCCTATAACCATTCCTATAGCAGTTCAGGTAGGAGAAACCGGACCCAAGGTTGGTCTGAAAACGTGTAAGGGTATGGAGTATTTAACGTTAAAATGCGTTAGAATCTAAACTATTAGGCTTATAATGCATTCTGAAAGAATCCGACCCTCTCTCCCCTCGTAAATATTTCCCAATTCGTCCTTAACTGCGTAAACGCTACGGATGTCCCCTATGACATTTAATATACATAACGCAAAATATTTCACTGCAAGTACTTTATTGTATGCAATTCCTATTTGGTTTTAGCATCTGTATCTAAAGGGATTATGCACTGAGTTGTATGTATATTTGTTCACTTTCTTGTCAAATTGAAAAGATGAAAACTAAGGATAGGTTAGGTGATAGTGTTGGCTGGCATATTGCATAGGCAGTGTTTGAAGGGCTTCCAAGCTGATGTTTACCTGCCTTCTTTCAGAGAAATCATGGCCGTGTCAACAATGCGAAAAAGTCTACGCTTCACGGAATAGTCTGGTTCGACATGTGAAGTATCTTTGTCTTACTTACTTAGACTTAGACTTAGGTCCTCCTACGCCTGGGGGCGCATAAGGCAGCAACAGTGATTCGCCACGACGACCTGTCCTGAGCCTTCAACCATAGCTCCTCCAACGAGGACCTCCCCAGCTTCGCTTCCTTCATTAGCGACCTGCCAAGGGTCATTTTCGGTCTCCCTGATTTGCGGAGACCGGGGGATGTCCAACACCATGCATCGTGCGGCAGCCCTCCTTCCCCCTTTCGCACCATATGCCCCCAATACATCCATCGCCGCTTTCTAATAAGATCAAGGATGGGGGTATGATTTGTCATACGATAGATTTCATCATTTCGTATTCTTTCTGTCCAATGTATATTTAGGATAGACCTTAGGCAATTATTGTCGAATGCCTGGAGTCGTCGTTCTAGTTGAGCAGTGATGTTCCAAGTTTCGCAACCGTACATAAGGACAGAGACCACATTGCTATTATAAATTTTAAGCTTTAACTTCTGGGAATATTTTTTATTTCTCCAAACATTTCAAAGGTAGCTGAAAGCAAACCCAGCCAATGTTATTCGGCACAGTATTTCTCTTTCGGAATTGGCATCTTGCGTAAGAATGCTGCCGAGATACTTGAACTCTCTCACTTCCTCAATTTCCTCGTTGTTAACCAAAAGTCCTTCGGCTAAGTCAGGTATGACTTCATTTGACATTGATTTGGTCTTGTTAGCATTTATGGAGAGTCCGACAGCATTTGCCATACGACCGAGTTCATTAATGTTGCGTTGCATATCTTCTGGGTCGTGGGTAATAAGCGCAACATCGTCAGCAAAATCACCATCATTGAGTTCTCTCAGTGGATTTAATTGTATACCGCCACTAAAACTGCATCCACGGAGAACAAAATCTATCACTATGGCCAACAGTAATGGTGATAGAATGCAGCCCTGCCTTACACCTGACTGAACAGAAAACCACACCGTTAGGCCACCCTTTGTCTGTACTGCGCACATGATATCATGATATAGCGCTTCAATTATATTTACAATTTTGGTCGGAATTCCATAATGCACTAAAATCTTCCATATGGTTCCGCGATGTATCGAGTCGAATGCTTTGAGAATATCCATAAATACTATAAGTAGCTGAACTTGCCATTCATTGGATTCATCCAGCAGGACTCTCAGGCTAAATATAAGGTCACAACACGATCTATTCTGGTGGAATCCGTGCTGCTCATCTCTCAGAACTTTCTCCACTTTACTTTGAATCCTGTTAAGAATTATTTGGCACAGAACTTTGCTGCCAACAGACTGTAAAGCAATACCTCTCCAATTATCACACTTAGTCTTTTGTCCCTTTTTGAAGAGTTTTACAATTACTGCCTTTGACCATTCACTAGGGACTTATTCTTCATCCCAAACACGGGAAAGAAGTTCAAATATGGGTTCGGCTAGGGCGCTTCTACCGTACTTCAGTAATTCTGTTGATATGCCATCATTGCCTGCAGCCTTTCCGTTTTTCAAAGTCTTTAGGGCCTCCTTGACTTCAATAAGTATGAGAGGTCCAGGACATATTCCGAGATCGAACAGTGGTTCTTCAGGGATATTTAAAGTAGTTGTTGGAGGCATCTGATTTAGTACCTCGCTAAAATGCTCTTTCCTGCGTCGGACTATGTCATCAGTCTGGGTTAATAAAATGCCATCTTTGCTTTTAACTTGGGTTGACGACGCCTTTGAAATACCCGCCAACTGCTTTGTGGTGGTCGAAAATCCTTCGTCTGCTCCATTTGTGGAACGGGACTGACCGAGCGACGGACACTACTTAGACACATCATTAAGATTCATAAAATTGATCCAAGTCTCATAGTATAGTGGTAACTTAAATGGTGTATACACTCCTTATGACATTTCGATTGAAGTGATACTATTTCCTGTTTCAGGGCTTTGGTCGTGTGAGAAGTGTTCCAAGTCATACGCTACAAAGCAGAGTCTTATAAGGCATATGAGGTACCTTTGCGGTGGGAGGACGTCATTCGTATGTCCCTTGTGCTTAGCCGCTTATACTGAAAAGAGAATTTTGTTAAGACACGCTGCCAAGGTTCGCTCTCGCGCAGAACATGATTTAATCACCGAGTTTGGGTTTTATTTTTACAAAGTTCATTAATATGTTTTTGGTGAAGGTTATTTAGCTTCAAATTTTAAAAATTGTTACTTTAATAAAAAATCATTCATACATTAATTTTTTCTTCTTGTCTAGTATCATTTAGGATCTGAATTGCCACTTAATGTATTGGGTCATTTGATTTCACTCGAATCAAGTGTCTTGTTCCTTATTTGTTTAAGCTTAGAAGAAACCTCGAAAATATTGGTTTCGTTAGTTCAGCCACTCCTTGAGTTTCGAAACGTAAATAAACTTGAAAAGGGCTGGCAAACTTATAACTTTTCTAAACCCTTTGCGCTGAGTGAGAAATGTTTTCCATCTCTCATTCTTTTAAAAAGAAGGTTATTGACTTAAGTGGCAATTGCCATAATTCGTCGGCTAGTACAGAATTGGTTTTTCTGGGTCACCCAGAACCACTGAGGGGGTTTCAATTCCGGTGTACCATTCGAAACGCCGTAGAATCTAGGCGTTCTTTTTGTTTCCGGGCTTTTCTGTAAATTCTAATTGAATTTTACGATTTTTTTGTGCAATTTATCAGTTGATATGGACTCTCGTACATCTTATCGCACGCTATAGCGCTATCGGTGTATCCAGCAAGATTTTTAGCATATGTTTTGCCTTAGGGCATCTATTTGGCAACAATGATTGGGAATGGAAAACCAAATAATTGGTGCCAATATCAATTTTTGGTTCGTCCTGAGATTTGAAAATCATTTAGTCGTCTGATCATTATATAAGGAAATGTTTGCATTTGGACAACCTCAAGCTCTCTTCAAAATATTGCCACTAAATAGATCTATGGTTTCTCACACTTGACGTATTTTCAAGTCCTGGCTGTGCTTGTGGAAAGGCGTTTTTTGCTGAGACTTCCCAAATTGAATAGCTCGTGGATTACAGAGGAGCGTAAATGATGGCTTGGCAACGTTTCTTCTTTGGGAAAACAGCCCTTTTGTCTTGTGACTTATAAAAAGGAGGGGCGGAATCCCAGGTCTACTATGTTCAATTTGTTTTGGCGGTCTTTTTGTTTGTGCACATCTTTGCAAAGGCATGAAAAAATCGCAAACTGGCCAATTACGCTAAAGAACTGTGAATAGCTTTGTCGATACTCCAATGTAGTACACTGTATCATTTCTTTTTTTTTATTTTGTCAATCAAATTTATAGTATACGTCTGAACTTTTGTTTATAGCAAATATGTTAGTTAAAGTTGTTACAATTAGTTTGTGCCTAAGTGACAATTCTCAAAACTGTTTTCCCCCAAGTTTATATCATGTGCTGAGTCCCGCGTGTATCTTGAACTTCGCCAACTGGAGCTACGAATTCTGCTGTCTCTCAAAATCAGCACGATTTATCAATTCCTTCCCATGAAAAATGCCTATCTCATATATACGAGAACATAAGCTTGAAAAGGGTTATCAACGATCTCGATACTGGAAAACAAACTGGTGACATAATTTTAATGTTCTTGAAATGTTTATATATAAATGTAGTGAAAGTAGACGAGGTTCTTGCTAAGTCGAAAATTTGTACTTGGCAAAAAAACAGTCTTAACTGAAACCTAAGAAAGTGTTGGCAAGTGTTCCGTCTGATGGAAACCCTTCCACGACACATTTTTTTTTATGAAGTTTGAGCCTTGGTTGACCGAACGTTTAGCTAATTTTGAGGCTCTTACCTCTACCCATTTCCTACTACTAAGCCTTGAATTTGTCAATGGATATCTTAAATTTCAAAGGTCCTAATTTATAATCGAGCGCAAACACTCGGACACGCTTTGTGATTCTACTTTTAATTCTGTAATTGCTGGGAACCACTTAAGTCAGAGAAGAACGCTAAAAGAAGCTGGAATTTTAGTTTTAAGACCTTTTCTATTTCTTGAGGATTTAAAATTCCTTTTCAAGTGCTTGTTTTCCGGTTCAGAATCATTTCTGGAAGTTTTATTCTTTACCGCTAAAAGATCTTTCCAACCCTACATTTATGCATGGGGAAATTAATAAAATCGCATGTTTTAATAATAAGAGACTAACCTCAAAGAATCAGGCAGCTAACAAAGTCCAATATGTGGAAGGGTTTGTTCTTCTTGTGGTATAGTAAAGAGTGAACTCAAGCCCAAAGGAACTGATTCCTGTGGCTTTTTAAATTACTATCTCATAGTAACTGCTGCAACATAGAAAAGAAAAAGAGGTATGTGGTGTATATGACGTCATTATAATGATGAAATAACTCTTGGCTACACTAACTTGCAAAGTCAAGTTAGTATAGCCATTAAAATACCTTTATCAAAACGTATTTATCCGTATATACACAGTTCTGTGGAAAAATCAAATCAATGAATACCTTACTACAGCACAATGGATGAAAGTGTGCCTCACGATTCGAGGTTTGCAGGTTTAAATCCGCCTGTAGTAAGGGACCAATATTGAATAAAGGAATGATTCCTTAATATAATCTGCATTTGGATTAGAAGTTCCGGGTTCATTGCCAGTTCTGATTTGGTTAATCTCGGACCCAGTAGCTTATTTATTTCGTTAGCACGTCTCTTAACTTTTTTCTTCTCTCTTTTATTTTGGCATTGTCGTTTTTGAATTGGTTTTCGAATTCTGCGTACAGCTGACTCAACCTTTCAAATTAATCACACGAACTACACATGGTTACGTGACATATAAGGGACAAGTTAAGGTCACGTGTTGAGTAGAAAGAACCTAACAAAAAACAAAACTAATTTCAAAATTTTCTGGTATTATTCTAGTTTAAAATAAGAAATAAAAATTATTGCACGGACATCACAAATATTTTCGTAGTTTACATAATAAACTTTGCGATTATGATCTGAAAACTGAAACAAAAAATTACTAGGTTTCTTGCTACCGCTGCAACCCGGATTACCGTGGGTTACAGTTCGCTCCTTATTGTAATTTTTCGTGATTCTGGTTAAACATACGTAAAATGTTTCTCAATTTAGGAAGATCAGCCTGCATTTTTGCCATCTTCTTGTATTTCTGAATGTAATCTTTCCCTTTATCCTTATGCATTCTTCGGTACAACCTCGCAGAGAATTTAATTTTTTCATTATAGCTTTTGTCACCCCGTCTACCCATTATTCTGGTAGCAACTTTTTTCTTATATATTTTTCGGTAATCTTCATCATTATGATAACGCTCCTTGATCTTTTGTCTAGCCAGCTCAATTGTTGCTTCTCTGTAATCTTTATCATTATCATACTGTTCCTTGCTCTGTTGTCTAGCTTGCTGAATTGTTGCCTCTCTATAAACTTCATCATTGGCATAACGCTCCTTGATGTTTTGTTTGGCTCTCTTAATTTTTACTTCTCGAAACGCCTGGTCGGTTGAATACCTTTGCTTTTCCCTTTTCAAGATGCTATCTCTGTTTTTTGTGTAGTACTGTTTTTTTAGCTTGCTTGTAGCTTGCTTTGATTTAACCATTACGTAATCATTAGTTTAATGTTTACGTCACGTATCAAGTACCAAGAACCTAACAAAAAATCAATCTAATTTTAAATTTTTTAGGTATTTTTCTAGTCTAAATTAAAAATTGAGCTATTTCTCAGATACCATAAAAATTTTTGCAGTTTATAACTTTAGCGATTCTGAACTGAAAACGAAAATAAAATAAAAACTGATTTTTTCATTTTTTACGTCACGTCGCTCATTACGTCATATATGGTTATTTAGTAATATTTTATGTTACTAGATTTTATATAGTAATTATGACGTCATGGCGTAACAATTTTATTTCATGACGTCATGGCGTAATGATATTATTTCATGACGTCTTCAGAAATAACAAAATAATGTCGTGTTTTCTATTCACGTCATAGCTCTAATAAAACTATGGCGACATTCATTATTTATCTAGTAGGGTTTCAGAAAAGGTCGTTCTAATGATTTACTTTTGTTTTGATCTTACTCTGTTTTTAGGAGTTCTGGGTTTTTATATTTCTTAGCATTGGACCGGTCGTCTCTTACTAGGTTACTTGCTACTGCTGCAACCCGGATTCACATATATAGTTATGAGAGACAGCGTGGCCGAGTGGTCCAAGGCGCTGGTGTTAGCCACCAGTCTCTTGGGAGGCATGGGTTCAAATCTTACCGCTGGTATACGATTATGATTTATGTACAAAAATCAAATATCTTTGAAAAGACTGCAGTATGAAAAGCCATAAAAAATTCAGTTTTTAGTGGAACAATTTATTTTCTGTTTGAAATAATTTATTTTAGTTACAAAACTTTTTTAACCCAATTAATTTCGTTTGAAATGAGCCATTGAACAACTCTCTACGATGTTCCAGTTCCAAGCTATCGGTGGAAAAGAAAAAAAGAAAAAAATATCCCGTTTAGGCAGAATGTTGTAGTACCTGCCACTTTTCTTGATTTTCAAGCTAAAATATTTCCCTTGCTGTTCAAGCCAAGGGACAGAAGTTTTCCTATATAGGGGTTTCGGACAAGGCAGCTCTAATGGTGTACTTTTGTTTTGGTCTGACTCCTTTTTTAGGAGCTATGGCTTTTTATATTTCATAACATTGGCCGTTATCGTCTCTTACTAGGTTGCTACCTACCGCTGCAACCTGGATTTTTAAGCCAATATATTTTTCTTTGTTGTTCAAGCCATGGGACGACTATATAGAGGTTTTGGACAAGGTGGTTCTAATATTGTACTCTTTGTTTTGATCTGACTCTATTTTTAGGAGTTATGGGTTACTTTAGTTTTTAACTAATATGGGACAGGATCGTCTCTTACTAGGTTTCTAGCTACCGCTGCAACCCAGACTAGATACCACTGCAACCCGAATCAGAGAATAAGTCATTTAACTAAGTCCAGTATGTGCCATGGTCTGTTCTCTACTAGGTCATGATACCAATGAAACTTACATAATTCCCATTTATAAGTAATCGATCCTTTATGTATGATTTTCAAGCCAATATATTTTCTTTGTTATTCAATCCAAAGGGCGGTAAGTTTCCTTTATAGGAGTACCAGTGGTACAGTACATTGTACTGTAATATGTGGTATTACAGTACTACAGTACAGTGGTCATTATCCACTCTACAGTGGTCATTATGTACTTTTGTTTTGATCTGACTCTATTTTTAGGAGTTTTGGGTTTTTATATTTCTTAGCATTGGACTGATCTCTTACTAGGCTGCTAGCTACTGCTGTAACCCAGATTCACATATATATTATTTATGAGAGGCAGCCTGGCCGAGTGGTCCAAGGCACTGGTGTTAGCCACCAGTCTCTTCGGAGGCGTGGGTTCAAATCTTATCGCTGGTATACGATTATGTTTGAAAGACTGCAGTGTGAAAAGACATCAAAAATGCAGTTTTTGGTAGAATAATTTATTTTCTTTTTGAAATAATTTATTTTAGTTACTTTAGATTTTTAACCCAATTAATTTCCTTTAAAATGAGCTATTGAACAACTCTCTACGATGTTCCAGTGCCAAGCTATCTCTGGAAAAGAAGAAAAGAGAAAAAAAAATATCCCGCTTAGGCAGAATGTTGTAATAGCTGCCACTTTTCTTTATATTCAAGCCAATATATTTCCCTTTCTGTTTCAAGCCAAGGGACAGAAAGTTTCCTATACAGGGGTTTCGAACAAGGCGGTTCTAATGGTGTACTTTTGAATTTGATCTGACTCCTCTGTTAGGAACTATGGGTTTTTATATTTCTTAACATTGGACGTGATCGTCTCTTACTAGGTTGCTAGCTACCGCTGCAACCCGGACCACCAGTCTCTTTGGAGGCGTGGGTTCAAATCTTACCGCTGGTATACGATTATGTTTGAAAGACTGCAGTGTGAAAAGACATCAAAAATGCAGTTTTTGGTGGAAAAATTTATTCTCTTTTAGAGATAATTTATTTTAGTTACTATAGATTTTTAACCCAATTAATTTCCTTTAAAATGAGCCATTGAAAAACTATCTACGATGTTCCAGTGCCAAGCTATCTCTGGATACAAAAAAAAAATATCCCGTTTAGGCAGAATGTTGTAGTAGCTGCCACTTTTCTTGATTTTCAAGCCAATATATTTCCCTTGTTGTTCAAGCCAAGGGACAGAAAGTTTATTATCCAGGGGTTTCGGACAAGGCGGTTCTAATGGTGTACTTTTTGTTTTGATATGACTCCTTTTTTAGGAACTATGGGTTTTTACATTTCTTAACATTGGACGTGATCGTCTCTTACTAGGTTGCTAGCTACCGCTGCAACCCGGGTATGGGGCGTGATCGTCTCTTACTTGGTTGCTAGCCTCCGCTCCAACCCGTATACCGCTGTAACCCAGATGGTACCATTTATGATGAACTATATCGGTCTTTTATGCATACTATAACTACCGCTTGAACCAGGATTATAAATTACAGACAGGAAAAAGCCTACTGCTTTTTCTTCTTTGGAATAGTAAGAGACTATCTTCAAATAATCAGACAGCTAACTAGGTTTATAATTTGTTCTTTAACATAAACTTAATTAATCGGATATTTTAATATATCCTATGTGGTCTAGAATCTCGGATAGCTATCACCCACTTGGCTTGAGTTAAATTTCCGTATGCAAAATTTTTACTTATGATGATTTCTTAAGGAAAATAATTAAAATTTCTTAATGTAATAAAAATAATTTGTTTTAATTACAGAAGATTTTTAACCCCATTAATTTCCTTTAAAATGAGCCATTGAACAACTCTCTACGATGTTTCAGTGCAAAGCTATCTGTTGAATTACTAACCTATACTATAATTAAGTGGCGTATAAAATTTAGTATAGGCAAGAGGTCGTTCTTTATTATAACGAACCTCGAACAATCAAATGGCTAATTTCCTTGAACGAACCTGAAATAATTAAGTAGCTAACTAAGTCCAATGCATGGGATGGTTTTTATTCCATTGATCGTCTTTTAATGCAATTAATTTAAAACTGGACTATAGATCGCTCTTTAATATAATTTCTTGATTTTCAAGCCAATATATTTCCCTTGCTGTTCAAGCCAAGGGACAGAAAGTTTCCTATACAGGGGTTTCGGACAAGGCGGTTCTAATGGTGTACTTTTTTGTTTTGATCTGACTCCTTTTTTAGGAACTATGGGTTTCTATATTTCTTAACATTGGACGTGATCGTCTCTTACTAGGTTGCTAGCTACCGCTGCAAACCGGAAACAACCTGGAATCCCTTCCTAGGTTGCTAGCTACCACTGCAACTTGTAGTTTGCTAGATACCACTTCAACCCGGATTACTATGGGATACAGTTCGTTCCTTAGTGTAATCTTAT
Source organism: Artemia sp. Qi Xiang Cuo (assembly GCF_049724085.1). Classification (NCBI taxonomy): domain Eukaryota; kingdom Metazoa; phylum Arthropoda; class Branchiopoda; order Anostraca; family Artemiidae; genus Artemia; species Artemia sp. Qi Xiang Cuo. Next base: position 66,022,197 of record NC_142806.1, on the reverse strand, counting down.
TTTAATTACTAAGGGCCGAAAGTTTTTTCTTTACTGTAACTAATTGACAAACACCATTTATGATGAGCCATTTCGGTCCTTTATCTAATATTTTTTTGAAAATAAGGCCAATTTTCCCAGGATCGTAACTTTTGATGGATATGAGTAAACTTGATAAAACTTTTATATTTAAAGTTCATTATATACAGTTCGTTACCACGAACTGTTTGATTATAATTAACCAGAACAATTCCTTATATAATTTTTGGTTTATTAACAAAATTATTATCATGTCTGATATGTAACTTATATGTGATATGTCTTCGGTAGTCTAATGGTAAGCATACACATTTTTCAGGCGGAAAAACGGGTGTCGATTCCCTGTCGGGGAGAATTTTTAATATGTTGAATTAAAAGTAATATCTTTTAAATTTAAAGTTTAAAAAAGAAACTCGTTTTAGTTACATCCTAGCTAAAATACTCAAGACAATATAAATGAGCCACAGGGTTCAGTTTCTCTGGGCTTGAGTTCGTTCTTTACTAAGTTATGACTAGCTTTTAGTCTCCTTATGGGTTTTTCTATTCATTCTTTTCTTTAAACATATCGATCCTTTATGTAAAAAATATTGCATTCACTTATTACTTCACATATGGTTATCTTTTAATGTATTATTACAAACAGGAAAAAGCCTACGGCTTTTTCTTCTTTGTAATAGTAAGAGACGAACCTCAAAGAATCAGGCAGCTAACTAAGTCCAATATAAGCAATTGTTTGTTCTTCTAATGATCATCTTTTAATTTGACGTTTCTTACTAGGTTGCTAGCTACCACTTAAACCCGGGTTATGTAATAGGTTGCTAGCTACCGCTGCAACCTAGATATTCTTATTTCTGCTACTATGGGCTAAGGTTCGTTCTTTCATGTAAAACTAGCAAAACATTTTTCAAGCCTGATGAAGATTTAACTAATGTGTCAAAAGTAAGGTTGCAAGTCGACGATTTGGTTTTGGCCTTATTATAATTGGTATGGTGAAATAATAATATGCATATGGCTCTTAAATCATACTTCTTTATTGTTCCATATGGTCTAGTGGCTAGGATAGTTAACTTTCACTTAACAGGCTCGGGTTCGATTCCAAATGTGGGAAAATTTTTAACTCTATAATCTTCGAACATTTGAACCTTTTATAATTTATAATGATGTATAATATAAATACTGTAATCTTAACTATAGTGAAGTTGGGTATGCAAGTTAGTATAGGGAAGAGTTCGATCTTTATTATAATTTTAAATAAACTTTTCTGATATTTCAGAATGTTAGCTTTATTTTTTGTGTAGTAAAGTTTTTTATTAGTAGAAATTTGGATTGCTCTATTTTGATATTTTTTTTGGTTATTCTTTCTTTTTTTCCTTTCAAGTGAGACCATATTTTTTCAATGTTTACAATTATTAAGTACACAATACCCCGTGTCGAGTATCTAAAACCTAGCATAAAAAAAACTAATTTTTAAATTTTCAGGTATTTATCTTGTTTGAATTACAAAATTAGTATTATTGGTTAGACACCATAAATATTTTTGCAGTTTACATAATACGTTTAGCGATTCTGGACTGAAAACTAAAATAATTGCAATTATAAGACAATAATATGGAGATACGTACTTTACGGGTTACAAACCAAAAAAAGTTTGGTTCCAGGATACAATAATAACTTTGAACTGATATGAAAAAAAAATTTCTTCAAATTTTATGAAAAAATTTGAAATAAAAGGCACTAGATGTTGCAATTGCCTTTAAAATGAGCTATTATACAGCTCTCTATGATTTTCCAGTGCCCAGCTAGCTGAGGAGGAAAAAAAAGCGGAAAGAAAAAAATATCCCGTTTTTGGAGAATAACGAGGTAAAAGTCAATTTTCTTGATTTTCAAGCCAATATATTTTCTTTGTTATTCAAGCCAAAGGGCAGAAAGTTTACTTTATAGAGGATTCGGACAAGGCGGTTCTAATGGTGTACTTTTTGTTTTGATCTGACTCTTTTTTTAGGAGTTGGGGGGTTTTATATTTCTTAACATTGGAGGTGATCGTCTCTTACTAGGTTGCTAGCTACCGCTGCAATCCGGAAATTATGTATTCATGAATGAGACCATTTACAGTTTTGACGTTTCTTATATAGTAATTATGACGTCACTGCATCAAAAATACAGTTTTTGGTGGAAAAATTTATTCTCTTTTAGAAATAATTTATTTTAGTTACTATAGATTTTTAACCCAATTAATTTACTTTAAAATGAGCTATTGAACAACCCTCTACGATGTTCCAGTGCCAAGCTATCTCTGGATACAAAGAAAAGAGAAAAAAATATCCCGTTTGGGGAGAATAACGTGGTTAAAGTCAATTTTCTTGATTTTCAAGCCAATATATTTCCCTTGCTGTTCAAGCCAATGGACAGAAAGTTTCCTATAAAGGGGTTTCGGACAAGGCGGTTCTAATGGTGTACTTTTTGTTTTGATCTGACTCCTTTTTTAGGAACTATGGGTTTTTATATTTCTTAACATTGGACGTGATCGTCCAATGGTGTACTGATCGTTCTAATGGTGTACTTTTTGTTTTGATCTGACTCCTTTTTTAGGAACTATGGGTTTTTATATTTCTTAACATTGGACGTGATCGTCTCTTACTAGGTTGCTAGCTACCGCTGCAACCCGGATTTCGGACAAGGCGATTCTAATGGTGTACTTTTTGTTTTGATCTGACTTCTTTTAGGAGTTAGGGGTTTTTATATTTCTTAACATTGGACGTGATCGTCTCTTACTAGGTTGCTAGCTACCGCTGCAACCCGGATCTCGATACGCCTGGTCGGTTGAATACCTATGCTTTTCTCTTTTCAAGACGCTATCTCTGTTTTTTCTGTAGTACTGTTTTTTTTTAACTTGCGTGTAGCTTGCTTTGATTTAACCATTATGTAACTTTAAATGAGACCATTTACATCTTTGTCGCCTTTTATATAGTAATTGCTAGCTACCGCTGCAACCCGGACTAGATCGATCCTTTATGTAATCATATATATTATTATCGAACCCTATTACAAACAGGAAAAAGCCTACGCCTTTTTCTTCTTTGAAATAGTAAGAGACAAACCTCAAACAATCAAGTAGCTAATTAAGTCCAATGTATGCAATGGTTTGTTATTTCAATGATCGTTCTTTAATGTAACAGCAACCCGGATCAATTAACATGGGCTAGGGTCGTTCTTTACTATAACCACTATTAGAAAACCCTAGTCCAAAAAACCTTTATAGGATTTAATATAATTAACAAAATACACCTGATTACAAACTTTGGAATAGTAAGAGACGAATAGTAAGTCGAAACTTTGGAATAGTAAGAGACGAATCTCAAATAATCAAGTAGCTAACTAAGTCGAATGTGTGCAATGGTTAATTATTCTAATGATCGTCTTTTAATGTAAATTTGGACAACCCGGATTCTAATGGCTAATTTTATTTTGATCTGACTCTTTCTCAGGAGTTGGGGGGTTTTATATTTCTTTACATTGGAGGTGATCGTCTCTTACTAGGTTGCTAGCTACCGCTGCAACCCGGATTTTGTCTAGCCTGCTCAATTCTTGCTTCTCTGTAATCTTTATCATTGTGATAACGCCCCTTGATCTTTTGTCTAGCCTGCTCAATTTTTACTTCTCGATACGCCTGGTCGGTTGAATACCTTTGCTTTTCTCTTTTCAAGATACTATCTCTGTTGTTTGTGTAGTACTGTTTTTTTAACTTGCGTGCAGCTTGCTTGATTGAAACCATTATGTAATTATGAATGAGAACATTTACTGTTTTGACGCTTCTTATATAGTAATTATGACGTCACGGCGTAATGATTTTATTTCATAATTACGCCATAGCGCAATGATATTATTTCATGACGTCTTCAGAAACAACAATATAATTTCATGTTTTTCTTATTCACGTCATAGCTCTAATATAAAACTATGACGACATTCATTATTTATCTAGTAGGGTTTCAGACAAGGTAATTCTAATGATGTACTTTTGTTTTGATTTGACTCTATTTTTAGGAGTTTTGTTATATTTCTTATCATTGGACTGATCGTCTCTTACTAGATTGCTAGCTATTGCTGCAACCCAGATTCACATATATAGTTATTTATGAGAGGCAGCCTGGCCGAGTGGTCCAAGGCACTGGTGCTAGCCACCAGTCTCTTCGGAGGTGTGGGTTCAAATCTTACCGCTGGTATACGATTATGTTTGAAAGACTGCATTGTGAAAAGACATCAAAAATGCAGTTTTTAGCGGAAAATTTTTTTCTCTTTTAGAAATAATTTATTTTAGTTACAAAAGTTTTTAACCCAATTAATTTCCTTTAAAATGAGCTATTGAACAACCCTCTACGATGTTCCAGTGCCAAGCTATCTGTCGAAAAGAAAAAAAGAAAAAAATATCCCGTTTAGGCAGAATGTTGTAGTAGCTGCCACTTTTCTTGATTTTCAAGCCAATATATTTCCCTTGCTGTTCAAGCCAAAGGACAGAAAGTTTCCTATACAGGGGTTTCGGACAAGGCGGTTCTAATGGTGTACTTTTTGTTTTGATCTGACTCCTTTGTTAGGAACTATGGGTTTTTATATTTCTTAACATTGGACGTGATCGTCTCTTACTAGGTTGCTAGCTACCGCTGCAACCCGAAAAGCCAAAGCCGTGGAAAAAACTTTTTGAGGTAAAGATGAACAAAAATGTGCAATGAAATCAATAGTTGGAAAACCAGGCACAGCGATATCTAGCCACAAAAACGATATAAATAGGTCAGAAATTTAAGAAAGAATTCGTATTATTCACAGGGCGGTTTTATCGAACTTGGTTTGGCGTCATGACATCAAGAAAAGGCTCAAATTATGTGCAGTTAGAAGACAAGTGACAGTGAGAATTCATATATAGAAGCGTAACGCTGTATCCGAACTTATACTCCAAGAAAATCATCAAGAACCCTCCTGGTCCTGAAATACAGCTTAGACACTTTGGAACGCTCAAAGTTACCGATTTCTATTGCCCTTTAGAACAAGGGCATTTGGAACAAGGGATTCTACAGCAGTATGAGTCGTTTTAGGCGAAACCTGTTTCAGGAAGGCAATAAATAGTTTCTCTTTGAGCATGGCAGCAACCTCATGCTTACTAGCTTTCATTTTCTCAACAATCTTTTCAGCAGATGATTTAGATTTGACGTACAGTTTCCATTCCTGTTTTAACTTTCTTAGCTCACTGGTTTCCGCTGAGTCGGGGCAAATGTTGTTCAAAAACTGCTTACGAGCATTTGGGTTCTCGAGATATTTTGGTATTTTGAGAACAACAGCATAAGATGGCTGGGGATTTGACAATTACTGGATAGGCAAGGTCTTGTACTCTAGTCGCCGCTGGGCAACATAGGCTCCGCGCTTTAGTTATAGACACAAAGCTTTTAAATATAAACCGTTTAGCATTTAAGCTAAAATTAGGGAGTTTTATTTTTAAATGTTTATAGCAATAGGCTTGAATCTTTTCAAACCTCTCGTTTGGCTATTAATTATTTTTTCTTAATTTGTCAGATTCTTTTTCGATTTCTTTTTTTGAGAGTATCACTACTTTAGGATATATGATTGAGAATGTCTTATGATAAAGTTTTAGGTTTTTCATCCACTTTATTTTATTTTATTGTAGAAGTTGCAGATACATCATCAAGTAATGCCAATGCACTTACGGAAGCTTCAAATTCTGATATTGGCTTGCATAAGAAAAAGTTCAGAAAAGGCTATGAATGCAATATATGCCATAAACGATTTCCTTTCCATTCACAATTGGAATCACATCAAAGAGTTCATACGGGAGAAAAACCGTATAAATGTGATTTGTGCCAAAAGCGTTTTACTCAATCCAGTAATTTGAATCTTCATCAAAGAGTTCATACGGGAGAAAAACCGTATAAATGTGATTTGTGCAAAAAGTGTTTTGCTCAATCAAGCAATTTGAATCTTCATCAAAGAGTTCATACGAGAGAAAAACAGTTTATGTGTGGTGTATGCCAGAAGAGCTTTACTCACATGGGCAGTTTGAAAGAACATCAACGATTGCATACAGGTGATAAACCTTTTAAATGTGATTTGTGCAAAAAGTGTTTTACTCAATCAAACCATTTGAAACAACATCAAAGACTTCATACAGGTGAGAAACCGTTTAAATGTGATTTTTGCAAAAAGTGTTTTACTCAATCAAGCAGTTTGTATTGTCACCAAAGAGTGCATACACGCGAAAGAGAATGCGAGAGAATTCAATTCAAAAATTAAATTTAAGGTTTTTCCTAGAGAAAAAATAAGCAAATTTAAACCTCTGTATTATATATGAGTATTTGTTTTTGAGGTCCATAACTGAGACACCTGTTTAATTGGGGTTATTTAGACACTCAAAGGCACCGAACTAGAAAACCCTTCTAGATATTTCACTTGTTTTGAAGCTTTCTCACCCCTAAACTATTCCTTCTTCTGGTCTGTTTTAATTGTACCCTTCCTCTGATTGTGCCACTGACTTTTTTAGTCATAATTGCGTTTGAAGTGTAATAGATTGCTTTGTGTGCTTGCAAGGGAACCTTTTTTAGGTTATTCATTGCAAGAATATGTTTTGAAATATATCTACGATTTTTTATTTTAACTATTATTTTTTTTTTCAATTAAGTTACAGGCCATTGAGTATTGTTAGTTATAGCATTGTCTTATTTATTTGTTATTATGTTTATCTGATTGAAAATTTTGCTACTGGATCACCATGTATCCTGTATATGAGTCTTTTAGCTTCTTCATAAAAAAAAATCAGCTTGATGGACTTACCATGGCAAAGGCTAGCAACAACACTGCCAAATTAACCCTGAAGGTTGCCTGCAAATTTGCTTTCCTTGTACTCTACTTAATAGTTTATTTGTTTTAAACTCATTAAATGATTCGTTCATCTTGGGGAATACTTTTGCTTATTTTTTTGGAACTAATCGAAAACTTGAACGCTGACAAAAAAACTATATATTTCAAAAAACTCATATAAACTGTATATTTCAATTTATTCTTTTTACAGTGTTTATCTTTCTTTATTTCGTGAATTTCCAGGAACATTCTTTAAATTAATTAACAAAATTTCCTAGTTTAGTTGTTTGACATCAAAACAGGCTTACAAGACAAAATATTTACTTGGATATACTTGGAAATTTTTTTGGATTCAGATTTTTACTTGGCAGCGTTTAGAGAAAAGGATCCATAGAAACGTGGTTTTACCAACAATTATCACTCCGGCGGGTATCTGCTAATAGGTCTTATTATGGGATCGGTCATTAAAACAAAAGTTGTCCAGTAAAACTAAGAAAAAAGGCCAAACACTTCATTTTGAGCAATAGAAATGTTTTGATACCGAAACGCTTAGGAAAATTTGCTTAATAACATTACCAAAATGGGATATGCAGAAATATGCCTTTTTCTTGGGGAAAAGGGGTGGGGGCATCCTGAGCTTAAAGTTTTGCAACATTTCCTGGGCTGAAAGGTCATTTCCTATAATTGAGTCCTAGGAGATCGAAAATGACATCAAAACTGAAAAATTTTATCACTTAGTACCCTATTTACCCATTTTTATTTCAATTATGCATCTAAGTGATAGAATTTTTCCATTCTTACGTGATTTTTATCCTCCCAATACTTTAATTAATAGAAAACGACCTTTTAAGCCACCGAATACTGCACTAATTAAGATACTGATTTTTCATCTTCCTCTGACCTTGCTGGGGTGGAATTGGGGTACTAAGCGATAGAATTTTATAATTCTGATGCTATTTTTGGTCTCCACACACTCGAAATAATAGAAAATGAACTTTCAATTATATATTTTTTCTTCAATTATGTACTATATTATTATTTTATCGTAAATGCTATTTTTAGCCCTTCTTGCCTCGCCTAAGAGAAAAATGGGGTAGTAGGTGGTGGAATTTTTCAGTTCTGATGTCATTTTTGGTCTCCCCAGACTACACTTAACAGGAAGCGACTTTCACTCCACCAAATATTGCACAAATGTACATTCTGATATTTCATCCTCTCAGAACTTGCTTAGATGTAAATGGGGCATTAATAGCTGATATTTTTTAATTCTGATATCATTTTCGGTCTTTCTAACTTCTTGTTATTTATGGGGAATTCAAACATTGGTTTATCCAAACGATAAGTGGCAGCAAATGGGGTTACAAGACATGTGACGATGAGAATCAAAAATGAAAATGAACAAAAAATATATATATTATATATATATATATATATATATATATATATATATATATATATATATATATATATATATATATATATATATATATATATATATATATATATATATATATATATATATATATATATATATATATATATATATATATATATATATATATATATATATATATATATATATATATATATATATATATATATATATATTCTCGCATAAAAAAACAATCTAGATAGGTCAGAAGTCTGAGAAATTCGTTAAGAGCCTTAATTTTGTAACAAATAATTATGTATATGACAGTCATATTTATGAATACATTCGAAAAGCATACATACATCATATTTGCTTCAGTAGTTGTTGTATCGTTTTTAGTGTCTATGATACAGGCAAAATAACATAAGAAACAAATAATTGCTAAGATATATGTAAACTGAAAAAATGTTAATGGTGTTTCATCAAAAATTAAATTTTTTTTCTTTTAAAATTTTTAACAGGAAGCGACTTTCAATCCACCAAATATTGCACAAATGTACATTCTGATATTTCATCCTCTCTGAACTTGCCTAGGTGTAAAATGTGCATTAATAGCTGATATTTTTAAATTCTGATATCATTTACGGTCTTTCTAACTTCTTGTTATTTATGGAGAATACAAACATTGGTTTATCAAAATGATAAGTGGCAGCAAATGGGGCTACAAGACATGTGACGATGAGAATCAAAAATGAAAATGAAGAACAAAAAATATATATATTATATATATGTATATATATTATATTATATATATATATATATATATATATATATATATATATATATATATATATATATATATATATATATATATATATATATATATATATATATATATATATATATATATACATATATATTTAAATATATATATTATATATTCTATTTCTCAAAAACGGCTACATATTTTTTGGGAAAATTGGTATCTTGGGATATTCTTGCATAAAAAAACAATCTAGATAGGTCAGAAGTCTGAAAAAATTCGTTAAGAGCCTTAATTTTCGAACAAATAATTATGTATATGACAGTCATATTTATGAATACATTCGAAAAGCATATTTGCTTCAGTAGTTGTTGTATCGTTTTTAGTGTCTATGATGCAGGCAAAATGACATAAGAAACAAATGATTGCTAAGATATATGTAAACTGCAGAAATGTTAATGGTGTTTCATCAAAACTTAAATTTTTTTTCTTGAAACTAGAAAAATACCAGGAAATTTCAAAAGAAGTTTTAATTTCTATTAGATTAAATCCACTTATAGTGAAATACGACAGAATAAAAACCAGTAAGCTTACAGTTTTCAACACAACAAAATGACCTTAATGAAATCGAATTATTGGAATTCTATCTATGACGAATGAAAAATTACAAAGGAACATGGCTCAGTATAAAATAACAAGTGTAATTAGTCTATTTACAAAATACGTTTGAAGCCTTTTGTATGAGAATCCATATATAGAAGCGTGCCGGAGCCTGACGGTGAAGCCTCTGGAATCCCGGTTATATATATATATATATATATATATATATATATATATATATATATATATATATATATATATATGTATATATATCGCCCTCGCCACCGCTTATCTTTTAACCGAATATTTTTTCGTTCGTCATTTTTGCTTATTATTTCAGATATTTTTTCAGTGCTTTTTTCCTTAGGTGCTTGGATGGGTTTTGTCACATTTTACGGTCTAGGTTGTTCATTTAAACCCATTATGAATTTACATTTCTCAGATTGTCCTTTTGATCTTTTCTCATTTGATGGTTCAGTTTGTTGATTTTGAGCAATTGTTAATTTTCTTTTTTATCCTCTAGGTATCATAGAAGTGCTGAAAGCGTAATAGACTCATTACGCTGGTTATTTGTACTTAGCTATGTCTCTTGTGTAAATTTCTTTGCGTCATAGATTCTAAAAATGATACAACCACCACTCCCATATATTATATGTATTATCTTTTTAAATGAGTAATAATTATATTCTGTATTTATGTATTTTTTCTCGAAAAAGACTCTGTATTTTCCTTGGAGAATTGGCATTCAAGTTTCTTTGGCCTAAAAAAACGATCTATACACGTCACGAGTTCGAAAAAATTCGTAAAGAGCCTTTATCTGGAAAAAATCCATTGAATGACGTCATATTTTTGAGTACATTTCAAGAGCATCGATATGTCTTATCTGCCTCAGTAGTGGTTGTATTGTTTTTAGTGTCTATGATGCATACTAAAATTAGAGAAGAAACATATGATTGACAAGAAAAATCACATGAACGACGTCATAATTATGAACATATTTCAAGAAAATAAATTAAATCATTACTGTTTCCTCTCCCCCCCCTCCGCAGGAGGGAACGAATCGTTTTTTTTTATCAATGACGCTATGCAACATTACAAAAGTAGCATAGCTGTTGGGACCTTTGGCTATTTTTTATCTGGAAAATGCCTTTTTTTGTAAATTCACCTTATTTCATCCTCAATGTCTAAACTCTGGACCGATCTGTTACCACGGGACGCCCTGAAGGAATTTGCTAATTAATTCAAGCCAAAAAGAATAGAAGGCTGTGACTCATACATCTACAAAAGATGCTGGGTAATTTAGTTTTGATTCAGTCAGAGGTTGTTGTTGTTGTTGTTATTTGGGGTTTGATGCGTTCGACGTATAGTCAGAGGTTAAGAGTAGCGTGCGCAGGGGTGTGTCTCAAAGTGTCTTGATTAATTGTGAGAGTTTTCTTTTAAAGTTCTTGTGATGAGTGTTCGGGTATTTAGCTGCCAAGGTTATACCGGTAGGCCACGATGCCACCAGTAATATAGTGGTAAGCTATAATGCCCAATATTGGCGTAGTAATGTACGGGTGTCACCACTTATTGGAAGGGAAAGCCCCGGCCCCAAATTATAATGTGATGCCTGCGTCTATCACACCGGTTCTGCAAATATCGGGTTTGGTACTACCCTGTTTACACTATACCCTGTCCCAGGGTATGATAACGCGATCGAGTGGTCAAATGGCCACTTTCTAAAGCCAAATGCACCCGCCCTTGGGATACCATTAGAAATCTCTAACTCTCTCCTTAGAGGTCACAAACCACCTTGTCAATATAATAAAGAGGGTACCTCGTAATTCTATTCCTAACCTGCCTGGGTTCCGGGAAAACTAATAGACAGTTTGTAGACAATCCCTTAATTTTATTATTCCAACGGTCACTTAAAACAACAAAAAAATATGCTCCCTCGAAAGGGATCCAAACGCAGACTAACTAAAAAAGATTATTCCGTACAGCAACTGTTCATAGGGGTGGACCTTCACTTGACCCATCCAATCCTCTCAATCCCCATTCAAAACTAATTCTACTTTCTTAGCTTTATTATTCTATGACTCAAACCAGGAAGTCCAAATTATAATTTAGTTCAAAGCTTACTTATTGCAAACAACTATTGCTTAGCAACGAGACTTTTAAATTGTCATTGAAAATTATACTATAGGCAAATCTAAGAAAATGTAATTACGTAACAAAACCAGGTCATTTATCTGAAAAGAAAAGAAACAGGGGTGGAACCCCAACACCTCCCCCCGTAAGATAAATGACCCCCCACGCGCTACCTTGGTCCACCCTTACAAACATATACACATAACTTCAACTTTACAAAATCTATTTGCCTTCTCTCTCCCACCTGTGTCTGTGCTACTACTTCCACCGCTTATCTCTGGATCAGTCGTCATCGACAAATCTCTGCTGTAGAACCACCACCGTCTAAATGGTATAGCATCCTCATTAGGTTTTGAAAGTTCAAGTCCTTCAGGTTCATAGAAAATGATTGTTCACAGCAGAATCAAAACAAAAAATTTTCTCGCTCTCACGAATTTACATTTGAAAGGAGCAGAGAATCAGTTTCTGGCACATATGATGATGCCAGCCATCATGAAAAATTGGCTGTACTAGCCTCTTAATTTCCATCTGTGGAAACAACCCCACATCTCAATAAAAAAGTAAATTGCCCCTTGGCATAATTTCAAATAATCTAAGGCCGAAAATGAAAAGGCCTGTTAAAACGATAAGGGTACTGGAAATGGATTAAAATTTTGAGCGAACCATGAATCCCCTTTCTTCTGGGTTCCCTTCCCTGGGATAATTAAATGAAGAATATGCGTTGATGCTAATTGAAGATGAAACTTAGATACATCTCCCACTGAATACAATTTGCCGGAAATAATTGTCGGTTCCCATGAAGAGTAAAAAGTATGAATAAGTTTACTGGACAAATGTTTGGGTGAAATATGAAGTGACTGGGAGAGAGTATCCCCCAAGGACTCCAGATCAGAGAGGCAAAATCTCGGTAAAGGGATCACAACTTGTCCGCCATTTGTGCATTGAGTAAAACGATTATCTTTCGCGATTTCCCGCAGGGGATCTTCCCCAAGGGATTCTTCCCCCTCATAAAAGATCGACATATCTTTTGAGTTGATAATACTAATCTCAGATTCCTTTCCAAGTTTTATCAATCCGACTCTATATACAATATCTCCCAATTTTCCCCCAACCCGTTGTAGGTCATTCATCTCTATTTTGTAACCGTCTTGTTTAATTCCACATTGGTCTTGGACCTCTTTTTTCCCCTAGTATTTATGTTATAAAGGCACAGCGCATCCAACATTTTATTTTTCTCCCTATTATTTATGTTATCAAGGCACAGCCCATCCAACATTTTTTTATTTTTCGGAATTTCAGGCTGAATCTCCAAATTTTGTCTCGTTTTTGCATTCCTCTTTTCATCTCTACTTTTCTCAATTTTGTCATTAAATCATTAAATCTGATTTGGGCTCCAGTGTCCACCTTTGACTGCATTACTTCATTGTAGCTCTGTTTAATATCTCTTTTCTCTCTCTTAGTTTTCTTTTCTTTTGTAGTAGCATTAAATAAATCGTCATGAAATCTGAATTGGACTCCAGTGTCCACTATCTTTGACTACATTTCTTTATTGTAGTTCCGTCATGCATCTTTTTTCTCTCTTTTAGTCTTCTTTACTTTTACTGCAGAAACAAATATTTCGTCATCAAATGGGAACTGAACTCCGACATTTGGTTTTTCATATTGTACTAAAATTTCTCAAAATCTACGAGGAAAACCGCGTACAATAAATTTCGTCTCCTTTTTCTCTGGTACGATCAGTGTTTTATTTTGGCCTGTACTTGTTAGCCTCCATATTCATTATAAGTGTTCTCAAGTTTCCTATTTTCTGCAAATTTTTCTGAAAAATCATTGTCGTGCGTCTTATTTTCAATATTTTGAGTTCTTTTTACTTCTGCATCCCATTTTTGTGGATTATCAACATTTTGAACACGCGTATCAAGTATTTTGTTTTTCCGACAGGGTGGCGCAGCCTCCCAATTTGTTTTATGGGCCGGTCCACCTCCCTCCGCAGTCAGCGAAGTTGTATATTTTCTCTTAAAAGTTTTTAATGTTTGGTAATTTTCTTTTTCTCGCAATTGATCCTTAGACAAATTATTATGGCTATCTGACGGCCTATAAGTAACTTGTGGTAAAACTTCACTTTGCGAATTTCCCCAACGCGTTTTCATTAGTCTGTCAATGGTTTTTGAAATATCCTGGTAATATTTTTTATCGGCTTCCCTACGGGCCTGTCTGTCTTCCTTTCTTTCTCTTTTACCTGTATGTTTCCTATCTCTATGTTTCCTATCTTCCTCCTCTTTTTGCTCTCTGGCTTTTCTTTCAGCCTTCATACGTTCTTGTCTTTCCTCTTCTATTTCCTCTTCTACTATTTTATGTAAAGTAGAGGTGTACACTTTTCGCGGTCTAGAATTTTTCTTAATTAATAGAAGAACCCATCCAATAATTTCCATCTGAAATTTGTCAACCCTCTTATTTAACTCTTCGTAGGGTTGAAAATTTTCTCTAAGTGCTGTTTTGTACGCCTCATAAGCAATGTACGCCTCGTAAAAAACCCTATCCAATTCCTTATATATATCCTCAATAATCTGTTGACGTTTAAGAACAATCTTTCTATCCTCCATCCCTTCTCTTAAAATGTCAATATGACTCTGAATCATTACAACAATTGCCGACCGTTCTTTTTCGCTTTCCTTAACAATTTATTCAAATATTTGTAAATTGCTTTTTATCGGGCTCTGTAAGGATTTTGAAAGCAATATCTTCTACCTTACTAGCTCCGTTGAATTCTGCTACTCTTATAAAAAAAATCCATATTGCTATGACTAATGTCTTTAGACAAGATTCTTTTTAGAAACTCCTGGTTGCTAAATATCTTAGAACGACTATTTAATCTAGAGCTAGCTTTTTAAGGTTAGTTAGTCTCCATACATCCGTAAACCAGGAAGTTTTCGGTTGATCTCTCTCAAAAGCCCCCAATAGGGCCGTTTCTCCTCTCTGCTTCTTTTCTACGTTTCTTTTTTCCCCTGTCTCTTTCTTTATAGGCTACTCTAGCTCTTTCGTCCTCTTTTCTCTTCTTTCTAATTTCATCTTTCTCAGCCTGTATTTTTTCTTATATTCTCGGTGCTCTCTCAATGGCCTCCATATTAGCCTTTCTTTCTATTTATTACTTTTTCTATGGGCTTCACTCGCCCTTCTCGGTCATGAGTTAATCTCATCTCTGTCCGACATAATTTCAAAGTTCCGTTAACTTCAAATTACCTCTTCACTCTAAATGAAAATTCTCTCACCCATGTAACTTCCGGTCTCTCGCGAAAAATTGCCGCGTGTCAATTAGCCTTATATTCTTGCACACTAATTAGTTGCGCGATATATTGATTCGTAAATTTTTCAATTATGATCTAACAAGGCACAGCCCATAATAGATCTTCATAATTCTATTTATTGATTCTGTATTTTTTTTTCTTGTAATCACAATAGTCTACTCTTGTAGGCTAAATTACTTGTCTATTCGAAAACGCGGACTTCATTTGCTATCAAGTTTACTGATAGGACCTTTTCTTGCTGCCACCAATGTTCGTGGTATTTAGCCACCAAGGTTATACCGTTAGGCCACGATGCCACCAGTAATATAGTGGTAAGATACAATGCCCAATACTGGCGTGGTAATGTACGGGTGTCACCACTTATTGAAGGGGAAAGCCCCGGCCCCAAATTATAATGTGGTGCCCGGGTCTACCACACCGGTTCTGCAAATATCTGGTTTGGTACTACCCTATTTATAGTTTACCCTGTCCCAGGGTATGATAACGCGATCGAGTGGTCAAATGGCCACTTTCTAAAGCCAAATGTACCCGCCCTTGGGATACCACTAGAAATCTCTTACTCTCTACATGGAGGTAACAAGTTTAGCAACGAGACTTTAAAATTTTTATTGAAAATTATACTATAGCAAATCTAAGCAACTGTAATTACGGAAAAAAACCAGGTCATTTATCTGAAAAGAAAAGAAACAGGGGTGGAACCCCAACACTGAGTTTGAAGTGAATAGTAAGCTTTGTTTTATTTTCTACCTTTGAATTTTTGATTTGCCTAGGTAGCTTCTGAAGCCTAGATATAGGTTGATATTAGATTGGCTTGGTATAGGAAGAGAATCCTGTACTAAGCGAGAGATTTTTCCCCGAAATAAAGAAATAGAATTGGGGGAGACTAGTGCTTGTGGCGTCTGGGGCCAATTAGTTTGCCAATTTTATACCACGGAGGAAGTACACTTGTCAGAACCCTAACGGTTGTGGAAACCTCCAGAGACGGGACACGTAAAAATCCGTGGCGCTTGGAGGTTACCCCGGCCCCTGAGGTACTGCCAGGTTACTCTGGTGGTATTAGAGAGCTACCAATAGTGGTGGAGGAAGAGTAGAATCCCCTCCTTATCTACAACAGCTAAGTATAAAATACATGCTGTAATCGGACGATTTATAAAAGCTGTTTTAAGCAACTTAATGCTTAGAGAACAAATGAACAGCCTAGACCATCAAAATATGACAACACCAATCTGAGCAGGTAAGGTGAAAGGTATTGAAAAGCATATTTTATGAAGTAATGTTAAGTGATAATGAAAACAAAGGAAATATGAAGTTAGAATATTTGCGTCAGTAGCAGTTACAATGCGTCAAAAACAAAAGTGTAGAACAAAGAAAAATCCGGTTCGAAAATAGTGGCAGCAAGAATTAAAACGAGTCAAAAACGAAAGTGAAAAAAATATGCTGTAACAAGTTATGCGACAACGAGAAAATAGAACGAATTATAAATGAATATGAAGAACAAAGAAATATGTGGTTAAAAAATATGCCATGGCATGTACAAAAAATATGCGGTTAAAAGATAAGTGGCAGCAAGAATGACAAGCTTTAGCGATAAAGCTAGTATCAGAAAGTGTCAAAATGAGGTGAAGAACAAAGAATTGTGATATTAGAAGAAAAGCGACAGCGAAAATAAGAACGAGTTAAAAATGAAAGTGAAGAAAAAAGAAATATTACGTTAGAAGAACATCGCCATCAAATTCTTGGACGCCAACAATATTTTGGGCAAATCCTAGTATAAACTATCCGACATTTTCAGAGCCTCTTTACCTGACTGTGTTGCAGTACATATTAAAACGCGGGATTTCACATATATTCATAACTCTGGTTCTACCAGCAACATTGACCATGTACTGTCAACCTTAAAGTTGAGCAGTTCAGTCCAAGTTTACTCTGATCATGTTGTGAGTGACCATCTTGGCCTAAACTTCAGAGTTCCGTTTAGCCAAACTTCGATCCGAAACACCGGTGGTATGTTTTACACAAAGCCTGAGTGGCGTAAGATAAACTATGAAGTATATGTAGAAACTTGCGACAACATCTTGAACAAAATCAAAGTGCCCTTCCATCTACTGATGCACGGTGCGAAAGACCCAACCGCTTTAGATATATAGTGTTCGGAAATCATCCATGCTATGAAAGTTGCAGAATCGACTGCCGTGCCAATGTGTCGAGTGCGAAAAGGAACTGTTCGGCTGGGTCGGGATGTGTGTCCGTCTATCAAAGTCGCAAAACGACTCGCAAAGCTATGGTATCATTTATGGCGTGAATCAAATAAGCCTAGGTCAGGTATTTTACATAATTTGTTTCGTTCTACAAAAAGAGACTAGTTTGCTAGTCGAAAATCTCAAAACGAACGAAGCAGAAAGAGCATCAAGTGACGCTTTAATTAATCCGCAGCCTAAGGCATTGGCTACGAACATTAGTGAAGATGTATGGTCAAAACTTTATTCATCCGTTTTTGGATCTAAAGATCCGGGTCTTGAAAGTGCTAGTGAGTCCAAACTGAAAAGTAAACTAGAACCTCTGCTTCAAAAGAGAAATTTGTTTGTAGTTAAGAAAGCTGATGTTAAGGTTGCTATTAAACAGCTGAAGAGAAAGAAAGCTCCTGGATTTGACACAATTCGTCTGAACATCTGTCTAATGGTTCTATACTACTATTAGAACATCTAACACTCATGTATCAAATGTGCATAGATTCTGCAGTAGTCCCGAAATCTTTTTGTGCAGGTGTTTCGATTAATATCCCGAAAAAGGGTGAAAACCCAAATGAATGTTCTGGTTATCGTCCAATTACAGTATCTACAACCCTCAGCAAAGTTTTAGAATTGTTTTGCCGGAAATAGTGTCAAAATGCCCTTTGGATTACCGTCAGATTGGGTTCCGTCGAAATCAGAGCTGTGCATTGCCTCATTGGGTTTTGAAGCGTCTTATCTCGAAAGCAGGAAGTTCGGGGAGCCCCCTCTTTGTGTGTAGTGTCAATGTATTGTCTGCCTTCGACTCGGTAATTCAAACCCAGGTTTTTATTAATTTGTAGGAAAATGGTATTAACGCTTATGTAGTAGCTTGCCTTTCTTATTGGTATCGATATTCATTTATCTGGGTTAAACTGGGTCAAGAATTATCTAGTCCTATAAGGATTTTTAGAGGGCTTCGACTGGGATCAATTCTTAGTCCGGTGATGTTCAATTTTCTTACTTCGTCAGTAACAAAGGGTATATATGGAGGGTTCTTCCGAGGACTTCGTGATTTAGTTTATTATGTTGCGCTGATGATGTGCTTATGATAAGTAGTCACTTTGCAAGCCTCCAGGGTAACCTCAACCAGCTGATTGGTGGGTACAATGGCTTAGGTCTCAAAGTGAATGCCCAAAAGACAGAGTTCATGGTTATTTATCTGCGGTTGCCTTCGCGTAGTCTAATATCTAGAATTAAGCCTTATGTCAGCATTAATGGAACGAAAATATTTTCGGTGCATCAATTTAAGTACTTTGGTGTTACGTATGGCTCTAGCATCATCAGTTCCAGGACCCTGATTATCGAAAATGTATCTACTCAATTCGAGTTAGTTATGCTAAGTTAGCAGCACTCAAGTATAATTACAATAGAAAAGTGCTATCACGACTTTATTCAGCGGTTGCATTGCCACATCTTCTATATATCTCACCGCTATGGGATTGGTTAACAGCAACAGAAAAAATGAAACTTATATCAGTTTATTGCAAGTATCGGAAATTTTTGCTGCGTTTACAGTTACATGAACGTAACACTTGTGTCCTGAGCTCGTATAAGTTGCGTGACCCGACTGAAGTTCTGCCCAGATCTGGAAAATCAGGCTAGAAAAATATCATTCGAAAAATTATCCGAGTTATTGCCGGTGCACACCCTTTATGACTGTGCTGATTAGTTAGAGTGGTATTATAATGTGTATGATTTTGATTGTTGTAGTTTCTTTGCTGTTTCCTTTTTCTCTCTTTTTACTCTGCTTGTCATTTTTTGTTCATGAGCGGAGACAAATAAATTATTATTATTCTTATATGCCAAGTGCCGGGGCCCGGCCTCGAAATCGGCTGCATAGTTTTTTCTCAAAACTGGCACATTGGCATTTCTGGCTATAGAAATGATCTAAACAGGTCACAACTTTAAGGAAGATTTCGTATTTTTCCCAGGGTAGTTGTATCGAACAAATGGTGTTGCCTATACATATATATATATATATATATATATATATATATATATATATATATATATATATATATATATATATATATATATATATATATATATATATATATATATATATATATATATATATATATATATATATATATATATATATATATATATATATATATATATATATATATATATATATATATATATATATATATATATATATATATATATATGCATTTAGTTATTTATTCTCGAAAACGGCTCCATATTTTATTTTGGTATTTTCTGGCCTTAAAAAACGATCCATGTAGGTCACCAATTTGACAAAACTCGTTAAGAGCCTTTAATTTTGGTAAAATAAAATCCCATTACGTTATATCTATGAATACATTTGAAGCAGTTACATACTGTTAGAATACTTTTATCAGTGAAAATCACAATGCGTCAAAAACAAAAGTGAAGAACAAAGAAATATGCGGTTACAAGTCTTGCGACAACGAGAAGTGGAAGGAATTAAAAATGAAAGTGAAAAAGCAAAGAAATATTTGGTTAAAAGATAAGCGGCAGCCAGAACTACAAGCGATAGCAAAAAAGAAAGTATCACCACGTGGTTTTTTTTTATTTGTCCGTTGTTGTTTTGCTCAAAATATCAGCAAAGAAAGACAAACCGTTTGACCTGCTTTGATCTAAATTTTAATTAATACAAGTTCAAGTTTTCCTTCTTTTATTTTTCTTAACAGGAATATTTTTACTATTTGAATTGGAAAATCTGTAAATAAAAATTCAGGAGTATTATCTTTACAATTCTCATAGCAATATACTTGAATATGTTAAAGTCTCTTTTTTTGCCATTTTTTTTTCTTAATTTGTCTGATGTTTTTTCTGATTTTTTTTTGTTCTTTTTTTGGCGGGCATCACTACTTTATGAAATATGATTGAGACTGTCTTATAGCTTTTTTATTTTTTTTTCATCTTCTTTTTTTTATTTTACTTTAGGAGATGCAGGGGGAGTCGGGCTCAGGATGAATAAGGAAGCTGCTAAGTGTTGTTTAGGCTGGGAAGTTATTAATAATAGAATACTAATTACTCATTTTATGACTAAAAAGTTCAGGGTATTAGTTATAGTAGTATATGCCCCTGTAGAATTGACTGACGGAGATACTAGTGACTCAAATGAATTTTACTTACAGTTAAAGGAGCAATAGACAGGATCTAAGGTAGAAGTATGATGTTTTTACTGGGAGATTTTAACGCCCAGGTTAGTAGAAATAGGGATAGATGGTATCCTAGCCTAGGTAAATTTGGTGTAGGAAAAGAAAACAGCAATGGATACAGACTTTTGCAATTTCGTTGGTGTAACAATCTAGTTATAACCAATGCGGTGTTTGGTCGTAAAATGGCTCATAAGTTAACATGGTATTCACTTGATGGTAAAACAGCAAACCTTATTTATTATGTTATTGTAAACCAACGACTGGCAGGATCAAGACAAGATACTAGGGTATATAGGAGTGCCGTTATTGATGTTAAAAGTAAAGGTCACAATAGTGTCAAGGGTTAATTTAAAGCTGAAATATCGGAAGGGTAACTACCTCCCGGAAAGTTATGATGTTGGTAGACTCCAGGATAAGAATTTGAGGACACTTTCCAGGAACATTTGAATACTAAACTTGAAAGTTTAAAATTTGATAATATGGAAGATGGTTGGAATAATTCTAGGAAAATAATTTGTGAAGTTGCTGGAGGTGTTTTAGGGAAGAAAGCTAGAACTGCAGCTAAGAATATTAGTGAAAAAGCTTTATGTTTGATAGAAAGGAGAAAAGACTTGTACAAGAACACCTTAGATCATATGAAAACAAAAGGAATGTAAAGAAAGTGGAGAAAAGATAAAAATATGAACTAAGGAGGTGTGAAGTAAAGGCCATAGATAAAATTGCCGAGGATCTGGAAGATGCAGCTAGACGGCATAATAGTAAAATATTGTACTGACATTTTAAAAAATTGAGAGGGAGTAGTCAATGCGGACTTGGCCCAGTTAAAGATGGGTATGGGGCCACAATTAGTGATAAGGAAAAAACTAAAGAGAGATTGGCCGAACATTTTGAGAATTTGCTTAACCGAGATAGAGTTGAAGGAAGAGATATAGGGGAAAATAAAAAAGTTTGTGATACATTGGATGTGAAGGAAGATTTGTTTTGTGAGGAGGAATTAGCGAGAGTACTAAAAGGACTAAAAAAATAATAAGGCTCCAGGTTCTGATAGGGTGGTAAATGAGTTTCTTAAATATGGTGGCTCTGAGGTTAGAAATAAGTTACTGAAGATTATGAATATGATTTTTGAAAAAGGGGAAGTACCTAATTATTTTAGGAAAACATTAATGAAGCCACTTTATAAGAAAGGAGATAAAACTTAGTGTGATAATTATTGAGGGATTAGTCTGGTCTCTCTAGGTAGTAAATAACTTAGTAATATGATACTTTTTAGACTGAGAGATCCCGTAGACAAAGCTTTAAGAGAAGAATAGTGCGGTTTTAGAAAAGGTAGAGGATGTGTCGACCAAATTTTCACGCTTAGGTTAACAATTGAGAAGTGCCTGAGTTTTCAAACACCTTTGGTCCTCAGTTATATAGATTATGAGCAAGCGTTCGATTCTGTTGATAGAAGAGTTTTAGTAAAGGTTTTATCCTTGTATAGTATACCAGACAATACATTAAATTGATTAGTGCTATGTACGAGAATAACACTGTTGCAGTTAAGGTAGGAAATGAGGTTAGCAGCTAGTTTTGTATTAAATCAGGAGTTAAGCAGGGTTGTGTTCTATCCCCTTTTATATGGATTATTTTGATGGACTTTGTCTTAAGGAGCACTTGAAAGGCAGTGGGAGACTACGGAATCAAATTGGGAGGAAAAGTCTCCTTGACTTAGATTATGCTGATGATTTAAGCATCCTACATGAAAGTTTGAGCAAAAGGAATGAAATTTTAGAGGTTTTGCCCGTTCAAGGTGCTAGAATAAGTTAGAAAATTAATGTTAAGAAGACTAAGTCACTAAGGCTAGGAATAAGTGAAGATGATAAGGTGACGTTGCGTAATGAAAAGATTAATCAGGTGGACAGCTTCACTTACCTTGGTAGTATTATTTGTAAATATGGTGGGAGCAGTGAAGATGTTAAAAGTAGAATAGCCAAGGCTCAGGGTGTTTTTTCACAGTTAAAAAAAGTTTGGAAGTATAGGAAGGTAATTCTGCAAACTAAGATTAAAATATTAGAAGCTACAGTGATGACAGTGGTCAAATATGGCGCTGAAGCATGGGCGCTCCTAAAAGCGGATGAAAATTTGCTAGATGTTTTCCAGAGAAATTGCTTAAGGATTGTTCTAGGTACCCGGCTGAGTGACCGTATTTGAAACAATAGACAATACGAAAAATGTGGTTCAATACTGCTCTCTAGGGCTATAATGAAAGAAAGGTTGAGATGGCCAGGGCAAGTTGTGCGGATGAAAGATGACAGATTGCCGAAGATTGTTCTTTTCGGCCAACCGTCTAGGGCTAAACGGAAAGCCGTTCGTTCTCGTCTGGGGTGGAGGGATATCATAAAGAAAGATTTAAAGGAAATGGGAATTTCATGGGCGGGTGTAAAAAGGGAGGCTTTGAATAGATTGGGATGGAGGAGGAGCGTGCGTAGCTTTGTTGGCCTCAGGCGGCTTGGTGCTACGATGAGTTGTTAGTAGTAATAATAGCAGTAGATGCTTCATCAAGTAATACCAATGCACTTATGGAAGCCTCAAATTCTAGTATTGGCTTGCACAGAAAAAAGTGCAGAAAAGATTATCAGTGCAATACATGCGATTAAAGATTTTCCTACCAATCACTATTGGAATCACATCAAAGAGTTCATATGGGAGAAAAACCGTTTAAATGTGATTTTTGCAAAAAGTGTTTTACTCAATCAAGCAGTTTGAATCGTCACCAAAGAGCTCATACACGTGAGATGTATGCACTCAATACAACACATGAGAATGCAATTATTTTTTCTAGTGTCTACTTTTTTTCCGTGAATTGCCTGGTATATCCTTTAAATTAATAAACAGAACTTCCTAGCTTGGTTTTTGACACCAAAAGAGGCTTCCAAGACAAAATAAGGCTACCTGGCTCTTGATATTTCGAATCGAGGTGGATGCAGATTTTTGCTTGGCAGTGTTTAGAGAAAAAACGGGTAAGGTTTACATTAACAGACTAATCAGTTAGATAAAAAAACATACCAAAAATCACTTTCTGTCGGATCATTGGGACCATCAAACGGTTATTGAGGAACTCCAGATAAATAAGAAAACAAGCATTGACTGAAGGTCTTTTTGCTCAGAAGTTCTGATGGCTTGGAAAGGAAACCAAGAACCTATAGGAGGACAGGGTGTTGAAGTTGAAATCGATGAAACTTTAATGGCAAGAAGAAAGTACAACAGGGGAAGGATTTCACGGCAAGCTTGGGTCTTTGGTGGAATAGAGAGAGAGAGCAAAAGAAAAGTTATTGTAGCCCTGACTGATGGCCAAGCAGGCCTTCAAAGAAACAAGGAAACTTTATTTCCTGTTACATAAAAATATATTAAGCCTGGAAGCGTTATTTATAGTGATAAATGGGGAGCTTATAATACATTGTCCAGCCATGGATATACTCATTTCCAAATCAATCATTCAGCCAATTTTGTTGATCCACAGGACTGTTCCATTCATACTCAAACTATAGAAAGTCTGTGGAGATACTTCAAAAAGCACTCTAAAAGACCAGGGATGCAAACAGCATACATGGAACAGTATGTGTTGCGCTTCTTATTTCTGCAAAATTTTGAGCGAAAAGACCGACTTCATAATTTTTTGATTGAAGCTGCAAAGCTCTATCCCCCTGGAATCGATAGGGCCCATAGAGCACCAGACAGTGACACCCCTAGTGCATCAAAAAGTGATGATAAAGAGTTAGATGTGAGTGATTAGTTTGTTTTCATTAAGTGCTATTTATCTGATATTAATAAATCTGTATATGTAGCTGCCATAAACTGTTTGTTTGGATGAAAGAAGTTTTGCTGTTTTTAAAGAAGCTTAGAAGGAATTTTGAAAATAATTTGCAACGGAAATGAATGTCACGTTTGGATTCAGATGAAATTCTGAAGCTAGTGGTAAGTTTTTCACACAAAAAATGAATAATTCAAACTGTTTAGACTTTCTCAAATCAAATCACCTCTCAACAAGATTTAGTATTTTTCATACCAAATCACTGCTCAACAAGATTTAGTATATTTCAATTCAAATCGCAGCTTTCAGCAAAATTTAGTATTTTTCAAATTGATTCGCCGCCGTGATGTTTCTGTGATAAAAACAGGAAAATTGAAGAAACTTAAAGAAGCTTAGAAGTAATTTTGAAAATAATTTGTGACAGAAATGAGTGTTATATTTGGACTCAGGATGAAATTTTGATGCTAGTGGTATGTTTTTTTTTTTATCTAGCTGATTAGTCTGTTAATGTAAACCTTACCCGAAAAAACATCCGTGGAAACGTGATTTTAGCAATGATTTCCACTCCTATGGGTACGTGCTAATGGGTCCTATTATGGGATCGGTCATTATATATATACAGGAAAAACAAAAGCTGTCCAGTAAATCTAAGAAAAAAGGACAAGCCTTGGAATTTTAAGTAACAAATGTTTTTGGTTTCAAAACGTTTAGGAAAATTTGCTTAATAACATTTTCAAAATTGGATATCTAAAAATACGCATTTTTTCAAGGAAAGGGGGGGGGGAGGGTATATCTCGAATTTAAAGTTCTGGAATATTTTCTGGATTGAAATTTTGAAATTTGATTTTCTGGGTCGTTTTCTATAATTCAAGTTCTAGGAGACCAAAAATGACACCAAAATTGAAAATTCTATAAGTTAGTACCCTATATAGCCATTCTTTTTTCAATTATGATACTAATTAATGGCATTTTTCGATCCTTACGTTATGTTTTTGTCTCCTCAGACTATCCGGGTTGCAGCGGTAGCTAGCAAATTAGTAAGAGACGATCACGTCCAACGTTAAGAAATACAATAACCCATAACTGCTAAAAACAGAATCAGATCAGAATAAAAAGTACACGATTAGAACCGCCTTGTCTGAAACCCCAATATGGTTTAATAGAAAATGACCTTTTAAGCCACCATATACTGCACTAATTAAGATACTGATTTTTCATCTTCCTATGACCTTAATTGGTTTGAAATGGAAATTCTATCAATAAGTGATATAATTTTCTAATTCTGATGTCTTTTTTAGTCTTCCCTGACTTGAATTACTAGGAAACGACCTTTTAATTGTATATATTTTTTTTCAATTATGTATTATATTATAATTTTATCGCACAGGTTATTTTTATACCTTCTGACCTAACCCAGGGTCAAAATAGGGTACTAGGTGATGGAGTTTTTCAGTTCTGACGTCATTTTTGATTTCCTCAGACCGAAAATGACTAAACTGACCTCATTAATAGGAATCGACCGTTCAATCCACCAAATACTGCACAAATGTAGATTCTGATTTGTCATCCCCCTCTGACCTTGCTTGGGTTTTTTATCATCCTCTGACATTGCTTGGGTGGAAATGAGAATTCTATCGTTAAGTAATAGAATTATCCAATTCTGATATCATTTTTTGTCTATAATTAATAGGAAGTGCCAATTCAATCCACCAGATATTGCACAAATATAGATTCTGATTTTTCATCCCCCTCTGACCTTGCTTGGGTGGAAATTCGGGAGTAATAGCTGGAATTTTTCAACTCTGAAATCATTTTTGGCCTTTGGGAACTCGGAACCAAGGCTGTACCCAGAATTTTTTTCGAAGGGGGGGGGGAGGGGGTTACAAAAAAAAAAAAAAAATTTTTAAAAGTTGTTTATATCCATTTTTGTTTCCAGGTTGAGCTTTGATGTTTCCTGGATTCAGAGCTCGACCACCCTAGACATATTTGATTTGGGAATGGTTATCCAATTAGTTGAATAAATTCCGTAATTGCAAAACGTACTAAAAAATATCAGATACTGACAGTAAATGCAAATCAAAGAAAAAATTCAGTTTATCTTGGTCTCCCGTACGTTAAAGGGTTTCAGATCACATTTCCCAAAGTCTAAGAAAAAATAACATTTACGCTTACTATAGACCCAGGAAAACAATCAGTTCCCAAATTTATCAAGGTAAAGACTATCCCGATAGGTGAAAACTCCGGTGTTTACAGAATTCCCTGCTCCTGGGGTCTTTTTTACATCGGAATAACTGATCAGCGACATACGGATAGATTAACTCAGCACTCTACCTCAATTAATAACACACTTAAAAAGCGAAAAAAAAAAACAGAAAATTTTTTCTCTGCCCTTGCAGAATACATATTTGAGTACCCAGACCTTACTATTTTATTTAACCAAGCTAGCTTAATTTTGCATAACAAAGTTATTGTCCAGCACTACAGATAAGCTGTTGAAATTTATAAATACTAACATTTAGGTCTAGCTTTGAACAGGGATTCAGGTGATTTCAGAATAAATGAGTCGTATTTTGTTATACGACGTGTTTTCTCAAGTCGATTCTAATGTTTACTAAATACTGATAAAATTGAAAGTTATCAATAATTGGCTGGATAATTTCCTGTGCTTTACAAATATTTAAAAAGCTTCTAAAGTAAAATTTTGGAAAATTTTGAGTTTGGGGGGAAGAGGGATTTCAAAACATCTTCACATGACATAACTTGTCCTCTAAAGTCGATTCTAATGTTTTAGCGCTCTATGTCTTAGCGCTTTAGAAATATTTAAAAACCTTCTAAAGTAGAATTTAAGAAAATTTTGAGTTTGGGGGGAAGGGAGATTTCAAAAACATTTTTCCCATAACATAATTTGTCCTCTAAAGTTGATTCTGATGTTTGTAGCGCTCTATGTCTTAGTGCTTTAGAAATATTTAAAAAAGCTTTTAAAGTAAAATTTTGGAAAATTTTTGAGTTTGGGGGGACGGGGGATTTCAAAAACATCTTCACATAACATAATTTGTCCTCTGAAGTCCATTCTGATGTTTGTAGTGCTCTATGTCTTAGCGCTTTAGAAATATTTAAAAAAAGCTTCTAAAGTAGAATTTTGGAAAATTTTGAGTTTGGGGGGAAGGGGGATTTCAAAAACATCTTCCCATAACATAATTTATCCTCTGAAGTCGATTCTGATATTTCTAGCGCTCTATGTCTTAGCGCTTTAGAAATATTTTAAAAAAGCTTCTAAAGTAGAATTTTGGAAAATTTTGAGTTTGGGGGGGGGGGAGGAGAATTTCAAAAACATCGTCACATAACATAATTTGGCCTCTAAAGTCGATTCTAATATTTGTAACGCTCTATCTATTAGTTCTTTAGAAATATTTAAAAAGCTTCTTAAGTAGAATTTTAGAAATTATTGAGTTTTTTTTTGGGGGGGGGAGGAGGTTCAAAAACATCTTACCAGGACATAACTTGTCTTCTAAAGTCAATTCTGATGTTTGTAGTGCTCTATCTATTAGTGCTTTAGAAATAATTAAAAAAGCTTCTAAAGTAGAATTTTAGAAAATTTTGAGTTTGGGGGGAAGGGGAATTTCAAAAACATCTTCCCATAACATAACTTGTCTTCTAAAGTCGATTCTGATGTTTTTAGCACTCTATGTCTTAGTGCTTTAGAAATATTTAAAAAGCTTCTAAAGTAGAATCTTAGAAAATTTTTAGTTTCGGGGGGATGGGATTTCAAAAGCATCTTCACATAACATAATTTGTCTTCTGAAGTCAATTTTGATATTTGTAGCGCTCTATCTATTAGTGCTTTAGAAATATTTAAAAAGCTTCTTAAGTAGAATTTTAGAAATTATTGAGTTTTTTTTGGGGGGGGGGGGGTTCAAACATATCTTCCCATGACATAACTTCTCTTCTAAAGTCAATTCTGTTGTTTGGAGCGCTCTATCTATGAGTGCCTTAGAAATATTTAACCACGCGTCTAAAGTAGAATTTTGTAAAATTTTGAGTGGGGGGGGAAGGGGGATTTGAAGAACATCTTCCCGTGATATAACTTGTCTTCTAAAGTCGATTCTGATGTTTTTAGCACTCTATCTATTAATGCTTTAGAAATATTAAAAAAAGCTTATAAAGTATAATTTTGTAAAATTTTGACTTTGGGGGGAAGGGGGATTTCAAGAACATCTTACCCTAACATAACGTGTCCTCTGAAGTCGATTCTGATGTTTTTAGCACTCTATCTATTGATGCGTTAGAAATATTTTAAAAGCTTCTAAAGTAAAATTTTGGAAAATTTTGACTTTGGGGGGAAGGGGGATTTCAAAAACATCTTCCCATAACATAATCTGTCCTCTAAAGTTGATTCTGATGTTTGTAGCACTCTATATCATAGCGCTTTAGAAATATTTAAAAAGCTTTTAAAGTAAAATTTTGGACAAATTTGAGTTTTGGGGGGAAGGGGGATTTCAAAAACATCTTTCCATAACAAAAGTTGTCCTCAGATGTCGATTCTGATATTGGTAGCTCTCTATCTATTAGTGGTTTAGAAATATTTTAAAAGCTTCTAAAGTAAAATTTCGGAAAATTTTGAGTTTTGGGGGAAGGGGATTTCAAAAACATCTTCCCATAACATAATTTGTCCTCTAAAGTTGATTATGATGTTTGTAGCGCTCTATCTATTAGTGGTTTAGAAATATTTTAAAAGCTTATAAAGTAGAATTTTGGAAAATCTTGAGTTTGGGGGGAAGGGGGATTTCAAAAACATCTTCCCATAACATAATTTGTCCTCTAAAGTTGATTCTGGTGTTTATAAGAAAAGAATGCTTCCTAACCAGAGAAAATTAAAATCTGCCACTCCAGTTTTAAGTTCACATGACGTAAAGAAATTTAAAGTTTAATTCTAAAGTTTTCGGTAGTAGATAGAAAAAGCTAAATCGTAGTTGTGAATGTTTTCCCGGAAGATACAAAGTTCCACTTTAATTCTAAATTTTCTCAATGAAAAAGAAATAAGTTATTATTCAATAATAACTTATTGAATAATAACCCCCTTCCCCCCAAATAAAATCCCCCTTCCCCCCAAACTCAAAATTTTCCAAAATTTTCCCGGAAGATACAAATTTCCACTTTAATTCTACCTTCAGGCCGACTTTACATTGAAAATGATGAGCGGTTGGGTCCAAGTTTACCAACTATAAGAGTACGCGGCGATTTGTTCCATGAGATGCCCACCCCCATTGATTGATATAACGATAGACGATGAAGACGGGATTGAATGTATCCCACCCCCTCTATGTGATATAGCGATAACAGAGATGCCCTCCATTGATTGATATAACAATAGACGATGAAGACGGGATTGAAAGTATTCCACCCCCTCTGTGTGATATAGCGATATTAGAAGAAGATAGTGACGTAGAGATAATAGAACCGGACATTATATATTTAAAAAGCATTATAAATATTGATTTTTCAGATGAGTAAAGATTAGAAGAACGATTTATTTTTTATCTTTGATAGAAAACTTGGCTGTGGACTGATAGTACTCTATTGGGTGATCTAATCATACTGAACTATTCATGTGCAGAAGTCTCTGCTGGTATCCTTACTCTATGGATATCTAGTGTGAGAAAATTAAACTCGAAATTTTTTCTATAGCAAGATGACATCTTGGTACTTTAAAGCATACAGCATACCATATTGCTGTTTGCTTTATATACTCCTTCCTTATTTTATCTGAAGGCTCGTGGAGATTTACATAATTTCGGCATGATGTACTCTTTTTAAGGCATATAGCTCCCCTTCCCTCACCTAACATATGACCCACCACCCCTCCTCGATAACCTCCTCCTCCTCGCATGCACTTGCTGTATCATAGAAATTGATACTATTTTAAACTTTGATTTTAAGAATACGAGCGGATATGCTCTTGATTATGTAGGTACGTTTCCATGGTCCATTCCCAAAGGAGAAGGGGTAGTGACACCCAAGAGCGTACCCAGGAGGGGGGGGGGGGGGGAGAAACCCCTCCTGAAATATTTTTTTGAATCGTAAAAACGTAACAAAACATAAACGTTACATTTGACAAATGCAACAATTCTATTAGGAGTCTCTGGCTTATGTCTAATAGCTGGACTGTAATATAAGCTGCTATTACCATACTTTCTGCCAATTACAATACCACTGTAATAGTAAGTGCCTCTTCATATCCAACTGGCAGTCGAGCACAAATAGTCTTAGAAGTAGAAAGCTATTATGATTTCTTGACGGTGCTTAATTTATTCAAGGATTATCGATCGAGCCTAATGGGGTCAAGGTCAATTGATTGTGTTGTTGTTCGGCTAGGTGTATTGTCTCCGAGACAAAGTTTGCACATGCGCATTGACGGTGGTGAGAGATGTATTGATCTAGGACAAGAGGGGGAAGTGGATTTCCGAAAAATTGATTTGCATAACCGAGGGGAATTATTGATCTACGACAGTGGAATTAAAAATGACATCACTTGTTTCCTAGGAATTATACGGGATTATAAAGAGATAGAAATTCTATTTTTAAATATGGCTTCTCATATCTTACGTGACAGCGATAAATTAATATTCTATTTTTAAATATGGCTTCTTTGATCTTTAGTGTAAGGAATTAGAAATGACAACACTTGTTATCTTGAAATTATGCGGGAGTCTAAAGAGATAGAAGTTTCTCTGATCTTCTCTGATCTTTAGGTCACAGAGATAAATTAATATTCTATCGAAACCATAATAGTGTAGCTAGGAAAACCTATGAGATGAAGAGATTAACGCGGGAAATAATTTCCTAGGAATTTCAAATGTGACAGCGCAGGGAAGCTAAAACAAAAGGAACACGCAGAAATTACTTTTAGGGGATTATTTGGGCTAAACCGTTTGAAACATTTTAGAAGATGATTTAAGTGAAACCGTTTGAGGCATTTTAGAAGATGATTTTAGAAGACGATTTAGAAGATGATTTGAGGGTGAAACTCTGTGGTCATTATAATACACAAGTTCCATTTGAACAGTCTTGTGAGGTCTCCTACCACAACAACCCCCGTACCCCAACCCAAAGTGCCCCGACCCCCCTACCCCAACCCAAAGTGCCCCGACCCCCCTACCCCAACCCCGAAGAACCCCCCCGGCCCCCAAAGGCCCCAGGGCCCCGAAAGGCCCCCCAGTCCCCCAATGGCCCCTCGGGCCCTCAAATGCTCCCGAGCCCCTAAATGCCCCCGGGCCCCTCCCCCCCCCAAATGCCCCGGGCCCCCCAAATGCATCCCGGACCCCCAAACACCCCCTGGACCCCCAAATTGCCCTCAGACCCCCAAAGGCCCCCTGAGGCCCCCAAAGAGCCTCCTCGGCAACCCCAGGGCCCCAAAGAACCCTTGAACTTTTTTGCCCCCTTTTTTTAATAATTTTTATTTGCACATTTGAGACACAGACGGGCCCCATCCCCCAACTTTTGGCTCCCCATCCCACCAGTAGTGTTTTGTTGTAGTTTACCTTGTCACAGTTACATTCTAATGATTTTTCAAAGTTCATTTTGGATTTCTTTCGTTGAAATGCAAGAGTTAGAATATTTCAGTAGTGTTTTGTCGTAGTTTACCTTGTCACAGATACATTCTCTTGATTTTCCAAAGTTCATTTTGGATTTCTTTCACTGAAAGGCAAGAGTTGGAATATTTCGGTAGTGTTTTGTTGTGCTTTACCTTGTCACACTTACATTCTCTTGATTTTTGAAAGTTCTTTTTGGATTTCTTTCGTTTAAATGCAAGAGTTGGAATATTTCAGTAGTGTTTTGTCGTGGTTTACCCTGTCACAGTTACATTCTCATGATTTTTCAAAGTTCATTTTGGATTTCTTTCATTGAAATGCAAGAATTGGAATATTTCAGTAGTGTTTTGCCGTGGTTTACCTTATAGGGCCCCATCTCCCCACCTTTTGGCTCCCCATCCCACCATTAGTGTTTTGTTGTGGTTTACCTTGTCACAGTTACATTCTCTTGATTTTTCAAAGTTAATTTTGTATTTCTTACGTTGAAGTGCAAGAGTTGGAATACTTCAGTAATGTTTTGTCGGGGTTTACCTTGTCATAATTACATTCTCTTTATTTTTGAAAGTTCGTTTTGGATTTCTTTCGTTGAAATGCAAGAGTTGGAATATTTCAGTAATGTTTTGTTGAGGTTTACCTTGTCACAGTTACATTCTCTTGATTTTTCAAAGTTAATTTGGAATTTCTTTCGTTGAAATGCAAGAGTTAGAATATTTCAGTAGTGTCTTGTCGTGGTTTACCTTGTCAGAGATACATTCTCTTGATTTTCCAAAGTTAATTTTGAATTTCTTTCGTTGAAAGGCAAGAGTTTGAATATTTCAGTAGTGTTTTGTTGTGGTTTAACGTGTCACACTTACATTATCTTTATTTTTCAAAGTTCGTTTTGGATTTCTTTCGTTTAAATGCAAGAGTTGGAATATTCCAGTAGTGTTTTGTCGTGGTTTACCCTGTCACAGTTACATTCTCATGATTTTTCAAAGTTCATTTTGGATTTCTTTCATTGAAATGCAAGAATTGGAAAATTTCAGTAGTGTTTTGCCGTGGTTTACCTTATAGGGCCCCATCTCCCCACCTTTTGGCTCCCCATCCCACCATTAGTGTTTTGTTGTGGTTTACCTTGTCACAGTTACATTCTCTTGATTTTTCAAAGTTAATTTTGTATTTCTTACGTTGAAGTGCAAGAGTTGGAATACTTCAGTAAGGTTTTGTCGGGGTTTACCTTGTCATAATTACATTCTCTTTATTTTTGAAAGTTCGTTTTGGATTTCTTTCGTTGAAATGCAAGAGTTGGAATATTTCAGTAGTGTTTTGTCGAGGTTTACCGTGTCACAGTTGCAGTCTATTCATTTTTCAAAGATCATTTGGGATGTCTTGTGTTAAAATACAAGAGTTGGAATATTTTAGTTCTGTTTTGTTGTGCTTTATCTGGTCATAGTTACATTCTCTTGATTTTTTAAAGTTCACTTTGGATTTATTTCGTTGAAATTAAATAGTTGGAATATTTCAGTAGTGTTTTGTTGTGGTTTACCTTGTCATAGTTACATTCTCATGATTTTTCAAAGTTCATTTTAAATTTCTTTCATTGAAATACAAGAGTTGCAATATTTCAGTTATGTTTTGTCGTGGTTTACTTTGTCACAGTTACATTCTCATGATTTTTCAAAGTTCATTTTGGATTTCTTTCATTGAAATGCAAGAGTTGGAATATTTCAGTAGTGTTTTGCCGTGGTTTACCTTATAGGGCCCCATCTCCCCACCTTTTGGCTCTCCATCCCACCATTAGTGTTTTGTTGTGGTTTACCTTGTCAAAGTTACATTCTCTTGATTTTTCAAAGTTCATTTTGTAATTATTACGTTGAAGTGCAAGAGTTGGAATATTTCAATAGTGCTTTGTCGTGGTTTACCTTGTCACACTTACATTCTCTTGATTTTTCAAAGTTCATTTTGAATTTTTTCTATGAAATGCAAAAGTTGGAATATTTCAGTAGTGTTTTGTCGTGGTTTACCTTTTTACAGTTACATTCTCATGATTTTTCAAAGTTAATTTTGAATTTCTTTCATTGAAATGCAAGAGTTGGAATATTTCAGTAATGTTTTGTCGTGGTTTAACTTGTCACAGTTACATTCTCTTTATTTTTCAAATTTCATTTTGGATTTCTTTCATTGAAATGCAAGAGTTGGAATATTTCAGTAGTGTTTTGCTGTTGCTTACCTTGTCACAGTTACATTCTCTTGATTTTTCAAAGTTCATTTTGGATTTCTTTCGTTGAAATACAAGAGTTGGAATATTTCAGTGGTGTTTTGTCTTGGTTTACCTTTTCAAACTTACATTCTATTGATTTTTCAAAGTTCATTTTGGATTTCTTTCGTTGAAATTCAAGAGTTGGAATATTTCAGTAGTGTTTTGTCGTGGTTTACATTGTCACAGTTACATTCTCACGATTTTTCAAAATTCATTTTAGATTTCTTTCATTGAAATTCAAGAGTTGGAATATTTCAGTAGTGTTTTGTTGTGGTTTACCTTGTCACTCTTACATTCTCTTGATTTTTCAAAGTTCATTTTAGATTTCTTTCTATAAAATTCATGAGTTGGAATATTTCAGTAGTGTTTTGTCGTGGTTTACCTTATCACAATTACATTCTCTTGATTTTTCAAAGTTCATTTTGAATTTCTTTCATTGAAATGCAAGAGTTAGAATATTTCAGTTGTGTTTTGTCGTGGTTTACCTTGTCACACTTACATTCTCTTGATTTTTAAAAGTTCATTTTAGATTTCTTTCATTGAAATGCAAGAGTTTGAATATTTCAGTAGTGTTTTGTCGTGGTTTACCTTGTCACAGTTACATTCTCTTGATTTTTCAAAGTTCATTTTGGATTTCTTTCGTTGAAATGCAAGAATTGGAATATTCCAGTAGTGTTTTGTCGGGGTTTACCTTGTCACAATTACATTCTCTTGATTTTTCAAATTTCAATTTGGATTTCTTTCGTTGAAATGCAAGATTTGGAATATTTCAGTAGTGTTTTGTCGTGGTTTACCTTGTCACAATTACATTCTCTTGATTTTTAAAAGTTCATTTTGAATTTCTTTCATTGAAATGCAAGAGTTGGAATATTTCAGTAGTGTTTTGTCGTGGTTTACCTTGTCACAATTACATTCTCTTGATTTTTCAAAGTTCATTTTGGATTTATTTCGTTGAAATGCAAGAGTTGGAATATTTTCGTAGTATTTTGTTGTGATTTACCTTGTCACTTTTACATTCTCTTGATTTTTCAAAGTTTATTTTGGATTTCTTTCGTTGAAATGCAAGAGTTGGAATATTTCAGTAGTGTTTTGTCGTAGTTTACCTTCTCACAGTTACATTCTCATGATTTTTCAAAGTTCATTTTGAGTTTCTTTCATTGAAATGCAAGAATTGGAATATTTCAGTAGTCTTTTGACGTGGTTTACCATGTAGGGCCCCTTACCCCCACCTTTTGGCTCCCCATCCCATCATTAGTGTTTTGTTGTGGTTTACCTTGTCACAGTTACATTCTCTTGATTTTTCAAAGTTCATTTTGTAATTATTACGTTGAAGTGCAAGAGTTGGAATATTTCAGTAGTGTTTTGTCGTGGTTTACCTTGTCACACTTACATTTCGTTGATTTTTCGCAGTTCATTTTGAATCTCTTTCTTAGAAACGAAAGAGTTGGAATATTTTAGTAGTGCTTTATTGTCGTTTACCTCGTCAAAATTACATTCTCATAATTTTTCCAAGTTAATTTTGGATGTCTTTCGTTGAATTGCAAGAGTTCGAATATTTCAGTAGTGTTTTGTTATGGTTTACCTTGTCTCAGTTACATTCTCCTGATTATTCAAATTTAATTTTGAATTTCTTTCATTGAAATGCAAGAGTTGGATTATTTCGTAGTGTTTTGCCGTGGCTTACCTCGTCACAGTTACATTCTCTTGATTTTTCAAAGATCATTTTGGATTTCTTTCGTTGAAATGCAAGAGTTGGAACATTTCAGTAGTGTTTTGTCTTGGTTTACCTTGTCACACTTACATTCTCTTGATTTTTCAAATTTCATTTTGGATTTCTTTCGTTGAAATGCAAGAGTTGGAATATTTCAGTAGTGTTTCGTCGTGTTTTAACTTATCACAATTACGTTCTCATGATTTTTAAAAGTTCATTTTGAATTTCTTTCATTGAAATGCAAGAGTTGGAATATTTCAGTAGTGTTTTGTTGTCGTTTACCGTGTCACAGTTACATTTTCTTGATTTTTAAAAGTTCATTTTGGATTTATTTCGTTGAAATGCAAGAGTTGGAATGTTTTCGTAGTGTTTTGTTGTGATTTACCTTGTCACTTTTATATTCACTTGATTTTTCAAAGTTTATTTTGGATTTCTTTCGTTGAAATGCAAGAGTTGGAATATTTCAGTAGTGTTTTGTCGTAGTTTACCTTCTCACAGTTACATTCTCATGATTTTTCAAAGTTCATTTTGAGTTTCTTTCATTGAAATGCAAGAGTTGGAATATTTCAGTAGTCTTTTGTCATGGTTTACCTTGTCACAGTTACTTTCTCATGATTTTTCAAAGTTCATTTTGGATTTCTTTCATTGAAATGCAAGAGTTGGAATATTTTAGTAGTTTTTTGCCGTGGTTTACCTTGTCACAGTTAGATTCTCTTGATTTTTCAAAGTTCATTTCGCATTTCTTTCGTTAAAATGTAAGAGTTGTAATATTTCAGTAGTGTTTTGTCGTGGTTTACCTTGTCACACTTACATTCTCTTGATTTTTCTAAGTTCATTTTGAATTTCTTCATGTGAAATGTAAGAGTTGGAATATTTCACTTGTGTTTTGTTGTGATTTACCTTTTCACACTTACATTCTCACGATTTTTCAAAATTCATTTTAGATTTCTTTCATTGATATGCAAGAGTTGGAATATTTCAGTAGTGATTTGTTGTGGTTTACCTTTTCACACTTACATTCTCTTGATTTTTCAAAGTCCCTTTTGGATTTCTTTCGTTGAAATGCAAGAGTTGGAATATTTCAGTAGTGTTTTGTCGTGGTTTACCTTATCACAATTACATTCTCTTGATTTTTCAAAGTTCATTTTGAATTTCTTTCATTGAAATGCAAGAGTTAGAATATTTCAGTAGTGTTTTGTTGTGGTTTACCTTGTCACTCTTACATTCTCTTGATTTTTCAAAGTTCATTTTAGATTTCTTTCATTTAAATGCAAGAATTGGAATATTTCAGTAGTGTTTTGTTGTGGTTTACCTTGTCACACTTACATTCTCTTGATTTTTCAAAGTTCATTTTGGATTTCTTTCGTTTAAATGCAAGAATTGGAATATTCCAGTAGTGTTTTGTCGTGGTTTACCTTGTCACAATTACATTCTCTTGATTTTTCAAATTTCACTTGGAATCTCTTTCATTGAAATGCAAGAGTTGGAATATTTCAGTAGTGTTTTGCCGTGGTTTACATTGTCACATTTACATTCTCTTAATTTTTCAAAGTTCTTTTTGAATTTCTTTCATTGAAATGCAAGAGTTGGACTATTTCAGTAGTGTTTTATTGTGGTTTACCTTGTAAAAATTAAATTCTCTTGATTTTTCAAAGTTCATTTTGAATTTCTTTCGTTGAAATGCAAGAGTTGGAATATTTTCGTAGTATTTTGTTGTGATTTACCTTGTCACTTTTACATTCTCTTGATTTTTCAAAGTTTATTTTGGATTTCTTTCGTTGAAATGCAAGAGTTGGAATATTTCAGTAGTGTTTTGTCGTAGTTTACCTTCTCACAGTTACATTCTCATGATTTTTCAAAGTTCATTTTGAGTTTCTTTCATTGAAATGCAAGAGTTGGAATATTTCAGTAGTCTTTTGCCGTGGTTTACCTTGTAGGGCCCCTTACCCCCACCTTTTGGCTCCCCATCCCATCATTAGTGTTTTGTTGTGGTTTACCTTGTCAAAGTTACATTCTCTTGATTTTTCAAAGTTCATTTTGTAATTATTACGTTGGAATGCAAGAGTTGGAATATTTCAATAGTGCTTTCTTGTGGTTTACCTTCTCACACTTACATTCACTTGTTTTTTCAAAGATCATTTTGAATTTCTTTCGTTGAAATGCAAGAGTTGGAATATTTTAGTAGTGTCTTTTCGTGGTTTACTTTCTCACAGTTACATTCTCTTGATTTTTCGAAGTTCATTTTGAATTTCTTTCATTGAAATGCAAGAGTTGGAATATTTCAGTACTGTTTTGTCTTGGTTTACCTTGTCACAGTTACATTCTCATGATTTTTCAAAGTTCATTTTGAATTTCTTTTATTGAAATGCAAGAGTTGGAATATTTCAGTTGTGTTTTGCCGTGGCTTACCTCGTCACAGTTACATTCTCTTGATTTTTCAAAGATCATTTTGGATTTCTTTAGTTGAAATGCTAGAGTTGGAACATTTCAGTAGTGTTTTGTCTTGCTTTACCTTGTCACACTTACATTCTCTTGATTTTTCAAATTTCATTTTGAATTTCTTTCGTTGAAATTCAAGAGTTGGAATATTTCAGTAGCGTATGGTTATGCTTTACCTTGTTATAATTACATGTTCTTATGTTTCGAAGTTTATTTTGGATTTCTTTCATTGAAATGCAGTATTCTGATTATTTCAATAGTTTTTTTTCGTGGTTAACATTGTCAAACTTACATTATCTTGATTTTTCAAAGTTCATGTTGGAATTCTTTCGTTTAAATGCAAGAGTTGGAATGTTTTCGTAGTGTTTTGTTGTGATTTACCTTGTCACTTTTATATTCTCTTGATTTTTCAAAGTTCATTTTGGAGTTCTTTCGTTGAAATGCAAGAGTTGGAATATTTCAGTAGTGTTTTGTCGTAGTTTACCTTCTCACAGTTACATTCTCATGATTTTTCAAAGTTCATTTTGAGTTCCTTTCATTGAAATGCAAGAGTTGGAATATTTCAGTAGTCTTTTGCCGTGGTTTACCATGTAGGGCCCCTTACCCCCACCTTTTGGCTCCCCATCCCATCATTAGTGTTTTGTTGTGGTTTACCTTGTCACAGTTACATTCTCTTGATTTTTCAAAGTTCATTTTGTAATTATTACGTTGAAATGCAAGAGTTGGAATATTTCAGTAGTGCTTTGTCGTGGTTTACATTGTCATACGTACATTCTCTTGATTTTTCAAAGTTCATTTTGAATTTCTTTCGTTGAAATGCAACAGTTGGAATATTTCAGCAGTGTTTTGTCGTGGTTTACCTTTTGACAGTTACATTCTCATGATTTTTAAAAGTTCATTTTGAATTTCTTTTATTTAAATTCAAGAGTTTGAATATTTCAGTAGTGTTTTGCCGTGGCTTACCTCGTCACAGTTACATTCTCTTGATTTTTCAAAGATCATTTTGGATTTCTTTCGTTGAAATGCAAGAGTTGGAACATTTCATTAGTGTTTTGTCTTGGTTTATCTTGTCACCCTTACATTCTATTGATTTTTCAATGTTCATTTTGGATTTCTTTCGTTGAAATACAAGAGTTGGAATATTTCAGTAGTGTTTTGTTGTGGTCTACCTTGTCACACTTACATTCTCTTGATTTTTCAAAGTTCATTTTTGATTTCTTTCATTCAAATGCAAGAGTTGGAATATTTCAGTAGTGTATTGTCGTGGTTTACCTTGTTACAGTTACATTCTCTTGATTTTTCAAAGTTCATTTTGAATTTATTTCATTGAAATGCAAGAGTTGGAATATTTCAGTAGTTTTTTGCCGTGGTTTATCTTATAGGGCCCCATCCCCCCACCTTTTGGCTCCCCATCCCACCATTAGTGTTTTGTTGTGGTTTACCTTGTCACATTTACATTCTCTTGATTTTTCAAAGTTCATTTTGTATTTCTTACGTTGAATTGCAAGAGTTGGAATGCTTCAGTAGTGTTTTGTGGTGGTTTACCTTGTCACAATTACATTCTCTTGATTTTTCAAAGTTCATTTTGAATTTTTTTTTATTGAAATGCAAGAATTGCAATATTTCAGTAGTGTTTTGTTGTGGTTTCCCTTGTCACACTTACATTCTCTTGATTTTTCAAAGATCATTTTGGATTTCTTTCGTTGAAATGCAAGAGTTGTAATATTTCAGTAGTGTTTTGCGTGGTTTACCTTTTCACAATTACATTCTCTTGATTTTTCAAAGTTCATTTTGAATTTCTTTCTTTGAAATGCAAGAGTTGAAATATTTCAGTAGTGTTCTGTCGTGGTTTACCTTATAGGGCCCCATCCCCCCACCTTTTGGCTCCCCATCCCACCATTAGTGTTTTGTTGTGGTTTACCTTGTCACATTTACATTCTCTTGATTTTTCAAAGTTCATTTTGTATTTCTTACGTTGAAGTGCAAGAGTTGGAATGCTTCAGTAGTGTTTTGTGGTGGTTTACCTTGTCACAATTACATTCTCTTGATTTTTCAAAGTTCATTTTGAATTTTTTTTATTGAAATGCAAGAGTTGCAATATTTCAGTAGTGTTTTGTTGTGATTTACCTTGTCACACTTACATTCTCTTGACTTTTCAAAGTTCATTTTGGATTTCTTTCGTTGAAATGCAAGATTTGGAATATTTCAGTAGTGTTTTTTCGTGGTTTACCTTGTCACATTTACATTCTCATGATTTTTCAAAGTTCATTTTGAATTTCTTTCATTGAAATGCAAGAGTTTGAATATTTCAGTAGTGTTTTGCCGTGGTTTACCTTGTAGGGTCCCTTCCCCCAACCTTTTGGCTTCCCATCCCACCATTAGTGTTTTGTCGTGGTTTACCTTGTCACAGTTACATTCTCTTGATTTTTCAAAATTCATTTTGTATTTTTTACGTTGAAATGCAAGAATTGGAATATTTCAGTAGTGTTTTGTAGTTGTTTACCTTGTCACACTTACATTCTCTTTGATTTTAAAAGCTAATTTTGTTATTATTTCGTTAAAATGCATGAACTGGAATATTTCAGTTGTGTTTGGTCGTGGTTTACCTTGTCGCAGTTAAATTCTCTTTATTTTTCAAAGTTAAGTTTGGATTTCTTGAGTTTAACTGCAAGAGTTGGAATATTTCAGTAGTGTTTTGCCGTGGTTTATCTTATAGGGCCCAATCCCCCCACCTTTTGGCTCCCCATCCCACCATTAGTGTTTTGTTGTTGTTTACCTTGTCACATTTACATTCTCTTGATT
Source organism: Artemia sp. Qi Xiang Cuo (assembly GCF_049724085.1). Lineage (NCBI taxonomy): Eukaryota > Metazoa > Arthropoda > Branchiopoda > Anostraca > Artemiidae > Artemia > Artemia sp. Qi Xiang Cuo. Next base: position 65,981,156 of record NC_142806.1, on the reverse strand, counting down.
TTTCAAAGTTCATTTTGTATTTCTTACGTTGAAGTGCAAGAGTTGGAATGCTTCAGTAGTGTTTTGTGGTGGTTTACCTTGTCACAATTACATTCTCTTGATTTTTCAAAGTTCATTTTGAATTTTTTTTATTGAAATGCAAGAGTTGCAATATTTCAGTAGTGTTTTGTTGTGATTTACCTTGTCACACTTACATTCTCTTGATTTTTTAAAGTTCATTTTGAATTTCTTTCGTTGAAATGCAAGAGTTGGAATATTTCAGTAGTGTTTTGTCGTAGTTTACCTTCTCACATTTACATTCTCATGATTTTTCAAAGTTCATTTTGAATTTCTTTCATTGAAATGCAAGAGTTGGAATATTTCAGTAGTATTTTGCCGTGGTTTACCTTGTAGGGTCCCTTCCCCCAACCTTTTGGCTCCCCATCCCACCATTAGTGTTTTGTTGTGGTTTACCTTGTCACAGTTACATTCTCTTGATTTTTCAAAATTCATTTTGTATTTTTTACGTTGAAGTGCAAGAGTTGGATTATTTCAGTAGTCTTTTGTCGTGGTTTACCTTGTCACACTTACATTCTCTAGATTTTTCAAATTTCATTTTGGATTTTTTTCGTTGAAATGCAAGAGTTGGAATATTTCAGTAGTCTATTGTTGTGGTTTACCTGGTCACACTTACATTCTCATGATGTTTAAATATTAAATTTGGATTTCTTTCGTTGAAATGCAAGAGTTGGATTATTTAAGTAGTGTTTTGTTGCAGTTTACCTTGTCACACTTAGATTCTCCTGATTTTTTCAAAGTTCACTTTGAATTTCTTTCTTTGAATTGCACTAGTTGGATTATTTCTGTAATGTTTTGTCATGGTTTACCTTGTCACAGTTACATTCTCATGATTTTTCAAAGTTCATTTTGAATTTCTTTTATTGAAATGCAAGAGTTGGAATATTTCAGTTGTGTTTTGCCGTGGCTTACCTCGTCACAGTTACATTCTCTTGATTTTTCAAAGATCATTTTGGATTTCTTTAGTGGAAATGCTAGAGTTGGAACATTTCAGTAGTGTTTTGTCTTGGTTTACCTTGTCACACTTACATTCTCTTGATTTTTCAAATTTCATTTTGAATTTCTTTCGTTGAAATGCAAGAGTTGGAATATTTCAGCAGTGTTTCGTCGTGGTTTACCTTGTCACAATTACATTCTCTTGATTTTTAAAAGTTCATTTTGAATTTCTTCCATTGAAATGCAAGAGTTGGAATATTTCAGTAGTGTTTTGTCGTGGTTTACCTTGTCACAATTACATTCTCTTTATTTTTCAAAGTTCATTTTGGATTTATTTCGTTGAAATGCAAGAGTTGGAATGTTTTCGTAGTATTTTGTTGTGATTTACCTTGTCACTTTTATATTCTCTTGATTTTTCAAAGTTCATTTTGGAGTTCTTTCGTTGAAATGCAAGAGTTGGAATATTTCAGTAGTGTTTTGTCGTAGTTTACCTTCTCACAGTTACATTCTCATGATTTTTCAAAGTTCATTTTGAGTTTCTTTCATTGAAATGCAAGAGTTGGAATATTTCAGTAGTCTTTTGCCGTGGTTTACCTTGTAGGGCCCCTTACCCCCACCTTTTGGCTCCCCATCCTACCATTAGTGCTTTGTTGTGGTTTACCTTGTCACAGTTACATTCTCTTGATTTTTCAAAGTTCATTTTGTAATTATTACGTTGAAGTGCAAGAGTTGGAATATTTCAATAGTGCTTTGTCGTGGTTTACCTTGTCACACGTACATTCTCTTGATTTTTCAAAGTTCATTTTGAATTTCTTTCGTTGAAATGCAAAAGTTGGAATATTTCAGTAGTGTTGTGTCGTGGTTTACCTTTTTACAGTTACATTCTCTTGATTTTTAAAAGTTCATTTTGAATTTCTTTCATTGAAATTCAAGAGTTGGAATATTTCAGTAGTGTTTTGCCGTGGTTTACCTCGTCACAGTTACATTCTCTTGATTTTTCAAAGATCATTTTGGATTTCTTTCGTTGAAATGCAAGAGTTGGAACATTTCATTAGTGTTTTGTCTTGGTTTATCTTGTCACCCTTACATTCTATTGATTTTTCAAAGTTAATTTTGGATTTCTTTCGTTGAAATACAAGAGTTGGAATATTTCAGTAGTGTTATGTCTTGGTTTATATTGTCACAGTAAATATTCTCATGATTTTTCAAAATTCATTTTAGATTTCTTTCATTGAAATGCAAGATTTGGAATATTTCAGTAGTGTTTTGTTGTGGTCTACCATGCACACTTACATTCTCTTGATTTTTCAAAGTTTATTTTAGATTTCTTTCATTGAAATGCAAGATTTGGAATATTTCAGTAGTGTTTTGTTGTGGTTTACCTTGTCAAACTTAAGTTCTCTTAATTTTTCAAAGTTCCTTTTGGATTTCTTTCGTTGAAATGCAAGAGTTGGAATATTTCAGTAGTGTTTTGTCGTGGTTTACCTTGTCACAATTACATTCTCTTGATTTTTCAAAGTTAATTTTGAATTTCTTTCGTTGAAATGCAAGAGTTAGAATATTTCAGTAGTGTTTTGTCGAGGTTTACCTTGTCACAGTTACATTCTCTTGATTTTTCAAAGTTCATTTTGAATTTCTTTCATTGATATGCAAGAGTTGGAATATTTTTCAGTAGTGTTTTGCGTGGTTTACCTTGTCACAATTACATTCTCTTTATTTTTCAAAGTTCATTTTGGATTTCTTTCGTTGAAATGCAAGAGTTGGAATATTTCAGTAGTGTTTTGTTGTGATTTATCTTTTCACTCTTACATTCTCTTGATTTTTCAAAGTTCATTTTGAATTTCTTTCGTTGAAATGTAAGAGTTGGAATATTTCAGTAGTGCTTTGTCGTAGTTTACCTTGTCACAGTTACATTCTCATGATTTTTCAAAGTTCATTTTGAATTTCTTTCATTGAAATGCAAGAGTTGGAATATTTCAGTAGTGTTTTTCCGTGGTTATCACCAGATGACAGATTGGCCATTAAAAATCGCAAAATATGTTGGGTTTGCATGGGGGAATTTTACGATGGTGTTGGGAATTCAGGGAGGAGGAAGGTGATCGATCATAATCATTTCTGGCAAAAAACTACATCGGGGGGGGGAGTAACTTGAGAGGGGTATCACATCAGTCGTGCAATTTAAACGTAAGACAGAAATATTTCATACCGGTTTTTATACACAATTCCAATTACGACTTAAAGTTTGTTCTACTGGCGTTGACCCGCATTGCCAAGGGTGGAGTTGTAGATGACGCATGGATAGATGGTTCTTTTTCATATAATATCATACCCAAATCCTCGGAGAAGCTACTGCTGCTAGAATTCATTTGGAAAAAAGTTGACAAGGGTAACACTTGCCTGAATAAAATCCGTATTTTAGACTCTTCCAGCTTCTTCCCCAAATCCTTAAGTCAATTGATTCAGGTACAGAAAAGTGACAATTTTGACAGCTTCCCTCTCCTTAAACAGCGCTTCCCCGATGATGAAATGTAGGATTTATTAACGTAAGGACATATACGCATATGATTATTACAACTCTGCCTCGAGGCTAGATGAGGTGTCATTACCGCCCATTGAAGCTTTTTACAATTCTCTTACTGAGAGTGAGTGCACCCACAAGCGACTACGAATTTGCTAAGAGGGTTTTGGCAAAGAGGGGGGGGGGATGTAAAAATGGATGGATTACTGTAAACTATACTTGGCCAGTGACTTACTCACTCTTCTGGACATTGTGTGCAAAAATACGGATAATGTCTATGAGAAATTTGGGTTGGAGTTAGGTTATTATTTTTCCACTCCTCATCTGGTGATGGACTTGATACTTAAAATCAGCAAAGAAGAAATAGGTCTGATCGCCGATGTGGATTATCATCTGTTTGTAGGGAGATTAATGAGGGGTGGGTATGTTTTTCACGGGGACCGTATCATGAAAACTGATCCAACCGGACAGCACACCGATGAAAGTCAGACGCAGTTTTTTTATATGAATTCCCTTTACCCATCGGCAATGTCTCACTACTGTTTGCCGTGTGGCAATTATAAATGGCTTAACAATCCATGTGCTTCGAATTTCCCCAACATTGCTAGCGTTGAGGAGAATGGGTCACAGGGATGGTTTTTTGAAATTGACGGTGAAATACCCATGGAAATCCATGACTCGGTAAAAGACTTTGTTTTCCGTGCATAAATAGACCGGTGGGTAGGGACTTACATCTGAGCCCCTACAATTTATCTTTAGTAGAGGATGGGAGTATGCACTGGGTACCTTAAAAACAAAACTAATTGCTGACCTCGACCGAAAACAGAATATCGTTGTTCATCACGTGCTATTGAAATGGATGGTTTTCAATGCTTACAAAGTCACAAAGATTCAGAGCCCTCCAATTTGATCAAAAGCCTTACATGAACACGTTTATTGACAACTTTGTTAGTAAGCGTTCACAAGCGAAAACGAAAGTTGAAATAGAAGTCTATAAACTCATTTTGAACTCAGCCTTCGGTAAAATGTGCTAAAGCGTATGAAACAGAACTCGATGTGACATTGTAACCAATCCCAAGGATTGTGCTCGAATCATTGCGGATCAAAACTTCACATCGTTCACAATCATAGACTCTAATAGGGTGCTGCTACATCGCAAGAAAAGAAACATTATTTTAAATAAAAACATTGCAGGCGGGAGTACAATAACTGAAATATCTAAAATAAACTCATGTTGTCATTTTATTATAATGTATGTAAGGTACAGTGGCCTATTGTGGGACAAGTTCAGGTGTATTACGGGGACACTGATTCACTCCTGTTAAAGGTCAAAACTGAAAATCTATTGAATGACTTGTAAAATGGCGAGTACATTAGCTAACGAATAGACTTCACCAATTGGGATGAATCCCTCTACCCAGAACTAGTGAAACGCCAGGCCCCAAATCAATTGATAATGTTAAAATTTGAAACGCGTAGCGATCTGATACCCAGTGGTGTGTTTCCTGGGCTGAAGGTATACTGTGTGGAAACACACAACAAGGATATTAAACAAGTTTGCGAGGGGGTACCTACATACTTTGTAAAAAATAATTTTGACATCAGTGTGTATAAAAACTATTTGGAACGTAGTTTAGTCCCAAGAGCGAAAGTCTTGGAGATTTGCTCTTTCCAATTTAAAAACTACACAGTTAGAGTTGAGAAAAACGCCATGTCTGCCATTTCGTACAAAGTTTATGTACTTGAGGATGGTGTGAAGGTACTACCACGCGGTCAATATTTAATCTCAGACCGAGTTGAATGTGTAAAGTAAAGAAAACAACTCGGTCTACAAAAATTAACTTAAATTCTTTAAAAAGTATAAATTGGGTGGGATGGGGTGGTGATGGGTGTTTTTCAATTTTTTTTTTTTTATAACAAACAATTTTCAATGTGTGTTTGTGTGCAAGGCAGAGCAATTTCCTCACAAATTCCACTATTTAATGCCCCCCTCCGGCCCGCCGCAGCGGGCCCCGCGGCGCTACCAGTCCCTCGGCCTTCGGCCGCCACGGCGGCCGCCCCCCGGGGGGCCCCATTTCAAATTTAAAAATGTTGTAAATAAAAGTGTGATATTATTTTTAGTGTGTATGTATATTCTTATAAATGTTGTATTTTTATTATAAATAAAAAAACGCACTTGTTGTGCGTTTCCACACAGTATACCTTCGGCCCAGGAAACACACCACTGGATATCAGATCGCTACGCGTTTCAGATTTCAACATTAACAATTGATTTGGGGCATGGCGTTTCACTAGCTCTAGGTAGAGGGATTCATCCCAATTGGTGTAGTCTTTTCGTGAGCAAATGTACTCGCCATTTTCCAAATCATTCAATAGATTTTCAGTTTTGACCTTTAACAGGAGTGAATCAGTGTCCCCGTAATACACTTGAACTTGTCCCTCAATCGGCCACTGTACCTTGCATACATTATAATAAAATGACAACATGAGTTTTCTTTTCTTGCGATGTAGGAGCACCATATTAGAGTCTATGATAGTGAAAGATGTGAAGTTTGGATCCGCAATGATTTGAGCACAATCTTTGAGACTGGTTACAATGTCAAATCGAGTTCTCTTTCGTACACTTTACCACATTTTACCGAAGGCTGAGTTCAAAATGAGTTTATAGACTTCTTTTTCAACTTTCGTTTTCGCTTGTGAACGCTTACTGACAAAGGTGTCAATAAACATTTTCATGTAAGGCTTTTGATCAAATTGGAGGGCTCTATGAATCTTTGTGACTTTGAAGCCATTGGACACGATCCATTTCAATAGCACGTGATGAACAACAATATTCTGTTTCGGGTTGAGGTCGGCAATTAGTTTTTGTTTTGAAGGTACCCAGTGCATACTCCCATCCTCTACTAAAGATAAATTGAAGGTGCTCAGAGAGTCCATACCCACCGGTCTATTTATGCACGGAAAAACAAAGTCTTTTACCGAGTCATGGATTTCCATGGGTATTTCACCGTCAATTTCAAAAAACCATTCCTCTGCCCCATTCTCCTCAACGCTAGCAATGTAAGTATTTTACAGGACCAAGAAATACAGGCATGACAGGCCCAACGCTCAATTTCGAAATCACTGTGTCTTTATTGTCGGTCGAAGGAGATTGGGGTGAAGTTTTATTTTTTAAGTCGGATTTGAATAAAATTAAATTAGGCTATTAATTGAAATGTGGGCTTATATTTTACCACTGGGCCAAAGAAGAAAGTTTATCGCGAGGGAAAATTCAAAGGCTGGTCCTTATTTTTGTCCTATGTGTGGGGGTTTAGACGAGAGCGTGTATCACTTGATGTGTGAATGTGAGGAGGTGAGTGATTGGTGACTGGAAGTGTTTGGTAAGGGGAATTATGATTTTGTGTGGTTGGTGATCGTGTGTGCGGATGAGTGTTTTATGGGTATCAGAAGCTTGGCACGATTCCTGCGTTTCGCGATGAATGACAGAAGCAGATTTCTGTAGGATTATGTTAGGTTATGTGCAATTTCTTTGTAATGGTTCTATGTTTTTATTTTTGCCATGGCCTATGGACTTTTAGCGCAAATAAATTCTATTCTATATATATATATATATATATATATATATATATATATATATATATATATATATATATATATATATATATATATATATATATATATATATATATATATATATATATATATATATATATATATATATATATATATATATATATATATATATATATATATATATATATATATATGGTATTTCAACCTTCTTTAAAAGTTTTATCATCTAGTATCTTAATAACAAACTGAACATGTCTCAACTTTGAACTGCCTTTTTAGCAGTCTTATTTTACCTGCTATTTTCTGGTTTAGTTTCATAGATCCCTCAGTTTTTCCTGAAAGTAACACTTAATAACCTATTTTGTTCCTGAGATATTGCATGTATACCAATCTGAGAACTTAAATCAATTTCTTTTTATTTAACTCAGTTGTGTATGCAGTAGTAGTTACACAACTAGTAGTGGTGTGACACTCCGATCAAGCATTAGAAATTATGATATGGAAATGAATATAGGCAATTCAAATAAGCAAAATTGATATCCTATGTCGAGGAAAAAACTTCCCTTTTACAACCTGGATGAACCTAAATTCTTTTGATTCAGTTTAATAGTAGTTGCAGTATTAGTAGTTTCAAAAAAGTAGTTCCTTGAAAAGTTTCAATTTAATACCATATGCTGCTGCTTCAATATTACTCATACGCCTTTATGTCAATCTTTATGCAAATTTTGTTTTTTTATTCTTTTCTGTATTTCTCAAAACTTTAACCTATATACTCATTGTCTTTTTCAAGACTGAAGATAAAACACACCTCTCTTTTGAAATAACGAAACGAATATGTATACATTGGGTAACTTTTGTAACTTATAAACCTTGATCAGAAGGTTATGGCGGGGTTTCTCACACGTAGAGGCATAGCGATGGAAAGGTTCTATCATTTTGAGCAAATAGCTCAAAATGAGCTATTTGAACATTTTTTGAACATCTATTGAACATTTTTCCAGGACATATTTTTAAGAAAAGCTGCTAAAGGAGGTGTAAAAGTGGTGGCTGGTTGACCTATCACTTTTAACTCTTAAAAAAAACACTCGAAATTTCATTCTCTGTTTAAAATAGTCACCTCCAAAGTATAAAGCATAATTTCTTCCATACGAAGTGATCTGAAGAAAAGCAAATACTAAAAATTCACAAAGCCTGAAAACAAACAGGTTTTTTTTTACTACTTATTTTCATCAATTCTTGTGACTAACTTATAATGAAAAGAAATTTTGTTGGATTTGTTTAGTAAAGTTTATTGCCCAAATATTTATGTCAATTTTATTTATATATTATTTTAGAAGTTGAAGATGCTTTTTCAAATCACAATGAAGAAGTCTTTTGCGTTCTGAACCTTCTTTTGCTTCCTAAACGTGAAGATATTGCTTCGGTGAATTTTCCTGAATTTTCAGGACCTTCTAAACTTCAACCTGATACTAAGGAACCAGGTGCCACATTTTTTGAGAGTCACGGTATATCTCAAATATATATATATATTGTTTTTGCAGAATCAACTATATTATATTACGGGTTATTTGAGAAAAATCGAGATGGATAAGTGGACGAATTTCTATGAATTTGAACTAATCTGAAGACGAAATTTTTCTCTCGTCTCATCTCATTATTCTTGGAAGAGTCTTCATTGTTCTAAAGTTTGGTACCTGATATTCCATTACTGCAGTTTAACCCTCTGACAGTTGACTTTAACCCTCTGAAAGTGACTTTAACCCTCTGATAGTTTGTAATATGACCTGGAACTTGTTCCTAGTGTCGGCGGGAATCTACCATTCCTTCCGTACCTTCAAAAAGAATTTCTAGTTATAAATTAAGTTTTTTATTGTTTCTACTAGAGTTGCTATCTTTCGATTAGATTTGTATATGTGTTAGTGTGTTGAAGTATTTTGATTTATAAGGGAAGAGTCTGTTAATTTTGGGGTCGTTTGAGGGTAGGGATCAGTTTTTTTCTTTGTTTGTTCCATCTTGGCCTTCGAGCTTTACAAGAGAGTATGTTGAAGTTGTTTGTTCAATAAAAGAACTCTGATTTGTAGTCTGGTAATGAGAACTCTAAGGGTTGGACCCGTGTATGTGTTAGCCGGTGAGGAAAACTGAATTCCAACTCAAACCCTCGTCCTTCTTTACTGAGGGGGTATAATATTGAAGCCTAAATAAATCATTTATATTTTTGCACATATTCAAATGTGCTCTGCTTTTAATGAAGAGTCTTAAGGGTTTTCTGCTAATATACCCTTGAAATTGTTTGTTTATTAGGAAGATGGAACCTGCCGCATAGCCAGGCTACGCGGCAGGCTTGTTTATAATGATTCTAATTGCCGCTTGTTTTCTACCTTGCACGCTGTGGTTTTGTATATATTGACTTTTGTTGTCGCTTGTCTTCTAACTAGAGATAATATAAACAATTTCTTGATGTCATGGATTCAGGTTAGGTTCAATGCAACCACTTTTGGAAAACTACTAAAAAGGAATAATTTTAACAAAAAGATGTTTTAAATGAATACGCAGTTGTTCGCCTGAAGGGAATGTATATATATATTCGTTATTCTTCTGTTTTAAGTGATGAGGTCTCAAATAAGCAATAACAATTGAATAAAGAAAGTCTGGCGTGAAATCAATATCTCTTTCCTGATAATACATTAAAGAATAATCCATATTTTGGATTTGTTTTCTGCTGGAACTCTTTTTTATACTGACTGTTGCTTCTGTTCTAACCGCAGATTTCCTTTCCGATTCAGTGTATTCGTTGTGATGCTGGCTGTCAAATGTCTTCTAGCTGCAGATCTAGCTTGCACTTCGTTTTCGTGAATCATTGCCTCAGACTTTTTGTTCATTTCCTTCTCTTTAGCTGTTCAGATTTATCCAAAATCATGTGTTCCAATGCCTGTCCTCTCCGAAATATCTAATATTGGCATAATCATCGTTTTATTCTCTATTCTCTATCGTTTTATTCTCTATAATCCCGGTTTTCTGGGATTTTTTTTGCAGTCCGGGATTTTTTATGTGTCCGAGATTTTCGGAATTTTTTCTAAGAAAACCAGGATTTTTTGCTGAAAACCAGGATTTTTGCTAAAAACCAGAATTTCTTCATTAAAAAGAGATTTTCAACGATTTTGGCGGATTGTCTACTACTTTTTTCTGTATGATATCTCGAATATTCTCTGTTTTTGTATGTTCCCTCTCGATTTGCGCTTGTACAATGGAGCTACGATTTTTTCGTTCCGGACTTTACTTTTGAAAATTTGACTCCAATGTAACGACGAGCAGGGAATTCATAACAAAAACAGCGAGGATTTTCTTTTTTTGTCATTGTAGTTCATTTCGCCCCATGTAATGCCTCGGTAAAATTTAATCTCAGAAAAGGTAATTAAAAAGCATACGGCATTATACTTATTTTATTCAAAAGGATACTTAAAAGGATCCTTTTGTCAAACGAATAATAGTTCCGCCGTCCGCTTCTTGAATAGCGAGACTTTTGCTTAATAGAAAAGAAGGTATAGTAAAAGGGAAAGGGACGTGTGAAGACGTGATAAAAGGAAACTTTTACCGCTTGCCAAGCCATATATCATATTATTACCATATTATTTTGTAAAACATTACTATTTTTTTCTGTTTTCTGTAATACTACAACAATTTTAGCTGTATTGCATCTTTCACTGACGACTCTCCATGTCAATTCTTCGTCATTTCTATTATCACTTTTATAAGTATTACACACTTTCCATCTTAATTGAAATGAACTCTTTTTAACTAATTTACCTTCTAACTCATTTCTAATGAATAAACTAGGATTTAATACTGGTATAATCCAAGATAAATACATTATATCTACTTTAAAGTTTTGAGGACCCTATTTTATAATCATATTATTGTTGCTGTTCCTTTTCAACGCAATTATATGTGTAACACCTCTAAATACACGATTAATGTCTTGACAAAATCCAAATAATCTTGATAATGGTAAAAACATACTAACTGCATGACTTTGTTTTGTTTTATTATATCTTTTTAATAAGCCGCTATTAAATTTATCATTTTTCTTTGTTTTAATTGTTGGACTTTCACCTGCTTTTGCAGTTGTAGAAGTACTTACAAACTCACTTTCTTCTATAAATGAATCATTTGTTTGCGTTTTATCTTTATACCAAAGCATATTTGTTGCTGCGCTTCTCGAATAATCATCAGAAAATTCTAATAGATTTTTACCGGTTGTCGATATACCAACATAATCAATAGATTCAATTGTTTTGCCATTAATGATATATTCATCATTTTTAAACAGATTAAACCCATTATTTGTTAAAGTAGCCTTATCTACAGCATCCATATTCTTTCCATCCTCTCGTGATATTTTATTTTTGCATGAAGATACCTATCACTAGGAAGGATCCAAGATTCTAAATCTTTTATTGTAAATTCAAAATTATCTAATTTTTAAACATTAACATTTGTTTCTCTAATTTCTTTAAATTCATATTTTGTTGTGGAATCATCAACAATAGGCTTTTCAAATATTTGCCAATAAGGAGCAACAACTTCATAAACAACCTCCATTTATATAGAGAAGAAATTTATTATATAATTTTAATTTTAAAATTTTTAACCCCTTACCTGTAATCAACGTATTTAAGAGATCTCGATCTCTTTTATCAATATACCTTTTATTATTTCCAATAGCTTTTTTCACCGATTTTTTATTTGTAAGTACTTCATCTAATTCCTTTCTATTTAAATCGATGAATTCTTTTCCATATTCAATACCTCTATTTTTTAAAAACTCTAATCGAGGTTTAATCATATTATTATACACTGATAAAGCTTCATCTTTTATATTACCAGGATTTTTTTAATAAGAGAAAATAATTAGCTAAAACTTTTTTAATTTGATTAAACTTTTTTCAAATCCAATACATAACCAACATTCTCACCATTAAAATCGATAAGTCTACCTAATTGATCTGTAATTGTCATTTTCAAAGAATTAATAAACTCTTTTCGATTTATTAAGAGATATTGTCTTTCCTTAGGAATTTCTACAATTAAACAACCTGGTTCAGTAATAGGTGCAAATGTCCATATTACATCAGATCTAGCTCCATTAACGATTGAACTATCAACTAATTAACAATGGACTTGGATTTTATCAACATTTCTTGTAATATTTGGAACTTTTGTACCTTCAATAATTTTATCTGATAATTTAACATCATTTTCAAATCCTAAAATAATACTTAAATCACTATCAAATTTAAATGCATAATTATCTTTTAATAATATAACGAATCTCATTGTTGCAGGATTTGATGAAACAGTTATTGGACAATTTTCTCTAGAAGCATTAAAATAATGACTTAGAAAATAATTGAAACACTCTTCATTATACATGCCATTGGGTATCACAACATTTAGCCTTGGTTCATCTTTATTTTTCTAAACTCTAATGTATTGTTTTTAAATTTATCACTAATATTATGCCTTGAATACCATAAAGTACACTGCGTTAAGGCAATTTCATAATCACAATAACAATCTAATCGCGTTACATATATAAGATTGTTCAATTTCAGTTTTATTACCTTCAGTAATAATCAAACCCATTTAATAGAAAAGTTTTTTTAATAAGGATTTTTTTTATTATTTAGAAAATTTATTTAATACTTTCAGTCTCTTATAAATGGAAATGAATTTAAAAAGTAAGATTAATTGTATGCGATGTAAAAAGGTTACTACTACTACTTCAATGACTCAGGCAGTTTCAAAAAGAAATGATGTACCAATGATTAAAGGTATATGTGCACTATGTGGTTGAAAGAAAAATCATTTTTTAAAAGGGGAAGCAATGAACAAAAAACCCTGGATAGAGCAAAAAGCTGGGTATAAGCAAATCGAAGACAAGCTTTTAGAAATATATTACGCTAATTTTTCAGGGATTGATGATTTACATAGAAAATTAAGAGAATATGGTTATACTGTTTCAAAAGCTAAAATAAGAGAAATATTGCGAAAACAAAATATTTATTCTTTACACCATCCCTCTTATCACACATTTGAAAGAAGGCGAGTTTATATACATAGCATTGATGAACAGTGGCAAACTTATTTAGTTGATATGCAACAGTATTAAAAGGAAAATAATAATTTAATTACATTCTTACAGTGATTGATTGTTTTACTAAATATGATTGGTGTATCCCTTTAAAAAATATAATTGGTAAGGAAATTATTAATGCTTTCACGGATTTATTTAAAAATAGAAAATTCTAAAAAGTTATCAAACAGATAAAGGTAAAGACTTTGTTATGAAAAACGTTCAAGTATTTTTAAAAAGTCATGAAATTCATTGGTTTTCATCTGAAAATGAATTGAAAGCTCAAATAGTGGAACGATTTAATAAAACTATTAAAGAGAAATTATGGAAACATTTTACTTACACAAATACTAAACGTTGGATAGATGTATTACCGTCATTAGTTGACAATTACAATGAGTCATATCATGGATCAATCAAAATGAATCCAATAGAAGCTAGTAGAAAAGAAAATGAAAACAGGGTGTATAAAAATCTGTTTCCAGATACGGTGTTTCAAACAACAAAACATAAATTTAATTTTGGTAATTTAATCAGAACTAACAAGAAAAAAATTGTTGTTAATGAAGAGTCTTTTCCAAATTATACAACGTAAATATTTCAAATTGGTAAAGTTAAACAAAAAACTTTTATTAAGTATGAATTATCCGATAAATTGGGTGAGTTAATTATTGGTGCTTTTTATGAAAAAGAGTTATCAAATGTTATTGATTTATAATAATATTTTTCTTATATGTAATTTAATCTATATAAATGGATGTTAAAGAATTAAAAAAGTTGTTTACAAATATAGTTAACAACAGGGAAATACTAAGACAAAAGATTAGACAGAATGCGTTAATACAAGAAGGATTTCATGAATATACTGAAGAGCTGAATGCTCCAATTGTAGAAAAATTAAAAGAAAATGATGATAATTTGAAACGGAAATTTCTAAGATTAGATCAAAATTTAAGAAACGCTTTACCGGCACCATCGCAACTTCAAAGTATTTAATCATTACCAGCACCCTCATCGTTACTTCAAGGTATTGAACCATTAGAAAATAAATAAACAAAAACTCCTGATAAAGCACCGAGAGTATATGATCTTAATTTGAATCTTGACACTAAACTGCTGAAACGGTTAATTGAAGACGACAAAAAAAATTATCCTCAAGAGCCAACTTCTTTTGAATTAAAAAAATTGTTAACAAATATAGTCAACAACAGGGAAATACTAAGACAAAAGATTAGACAGAATGCGTTAATACAAGAAGGATTTCATGAATATACTGAAGAGCTGAATGCTCCAATTGTAGAAAAATTAAAAGAAAATGATGATAATTTGAAACGGAAATTTCTAAGATTAGATCAAAATTTAAGAAACGCTTTACCGGCACCATCGCACCTTCAAAGTATTTAATCATTACCAGCACCCTCATCGTTACTTCACGGTATTGAACCATTAGAAATACCAAAAACAAAAACTCCTGATAAAGCACCGAGAGTATATGATCTTAATTTGAATCTTGACACTAAATTGCTGAAACGGTTAATTGAAGACGACAAAAAAATTATCCTCAAGAACCAACTTCTTTTGAATTGTCTAATTATTACATAAATCATCCTGAATTCCTCCAAGACACTATAAGGAAATCGGGTGAATTGAATCAAAAATATCGTGGGAAAAAAAGACATGGAACACCTGGATATGAAGAAATAGTTGATTTTGTAAAAATTTATAGGTACAGATTGTTAAAGGTTGCTGAAATCCTTAAAATGGACATAGAAATACCACAAATAGGAATTGGATTGTTTCTGAATGCAAATGAAATGATTGAACGATTATACAGTCTAATAGGTAGCAGAGCTGCTTGAAATACATCAGATGAAGTTAGAAATGAAACTGTAACTTTGTTAAATTCCTTATTATAAAATAAAATATTAAAGAAAAATGAATATAATACAATTTATAAAAATTATCTTAAAATTTAACTATAAAAAAAACAATGAAATTCCTCAGGTTTAAAAATTTTTAAGATTTGGAAATCTGTTTAATAAAATAATTCTTAAATAAATGGCAGGCATTGTAGAAGTGATTAAAAGTTGTTTACAAGGAAAATCCAAATTCATCAAAATAAAAAATAAATTATCGCGTTACACAATTCATAAATTACGCGCAGCAGCTAAATTATTTGGTATAAATGCTTTTTGTAGAAAAGATGAACTATTCAATAAAATAAATAATCATCTTAATAATAAAATATTACTTGAAGATAATCTGATTGAATTAGAACGTAATGCAAAGCGTCGAGATGATAAAAAACCCTACAGATTTAATATTATTCCAGAGCTAAAAAAGGGTTAGAAAATGAAATAAAAGAAAAGAATGAAATTATTTCAGATTTACAAAATCCATTTAACACTAAGAGAAATAAAGATATTATTGAACTTAAAAAATTCTTAAAATCAAAACAGATTCCAACTGCTGGAAATTATAACGAAGTGAAGAATAAATTAAAAGATTATTTCGATAAACAAGTTGAGATTAATAAGAAAGTAAATGACGAAACACAAAAACTCAATAGAGATTTAAGCGGTAGAAATAGGGTAAAAAAAGATCCGAATATTGACATTTCTAACTTATTTATAAATAAAAAAAACAAGGGAAGTTCCAGATATCCCAGAGTATATTATTAAAATAGAAGAAGAACATGATAATAACTCAAGTATTCAATTGATTAGAGAAAATTCCCTTACAGTTAAAATTTCAATGAATTCAAATGGAGCTGATTTTGGAACACTGTTTGACTTTGTTGTTGAGGATGTAAAAAATAGAATGAACGAAAGAGATATTTACAGAGCTCAATTCACAACTCGGGTAATATTTTATTCTCAGAAGGATAATGAAGAACTCGAACCTATCCATTATCATAGTTATTCCTGGACTTTTAATAAGAATAGTGATATCGATCAAAGCCATCTAAATAGTAATCACAGGAATATACATACATTAGTCATTGAAAATACCCAAAGATCAGGCTTAAAATTTGAAAGAGTCGATGGAATTGATTATTGAATGACAAAATTATCAAATTAATTGGGAGTTACTTATAAAGAATTACCTGAATTTGTAAAAAATAAAAAAGCGTGTATTAATATAAAAAATAATGATAATAAATGCTTTCTTTGGTCAATGCTCGCTTATCTTCATCCAGCAAAGGATAGAAATGTTGATAGACTTTCAAAATATAAACCCTATGAAAATGAATTCAACTTTAAAGGGATTACTAATTTTCCTATGGATATTCAAGATATTCATAAATTCGAAAATAAATATAATTTAAAAATTTGTTTATTTGAAATAAGTGAAAATAAAGTGATCAGAACTCATGTTCCTAAAACTAAGATCAATGGAAAAACTGCAACACGTGTGATTAATTTACTATATTTTAATAATCATTATGTTTTAATTAAAGATTTAAACAAACTACTTTCATCTCAAATATCAAAAACTAAATGGAAAATTCATCTTTGCACCTACTCTGGAAGACACTTTAATGAACAAAAAAAATTTGAAAAGCATGATAAAAAAGAAAATTGTGAAGATCCTGACATCATTATGCCAAAACCAGGGTCTAAAATTGAATTTAAAAATGTAGCTAAACAAATGAAAGTACCTTACTGTATAATAGGTGATTTTGAATCATATAATGTAAAATTTAATCAAAAGAAAGGTAAAAAGACAATTAAAGTAGCAGAACAAAAAGTATTTGCCTATGGATTCCAAGTATGTTGTTCTTTTAATACAGCACAAAATAAATATTATGAATACTTTGTTGAAGATGCTAGCAAACATTTTATAACTACCATAACAGAAGTTTGTAAAGAAATAGCCAATGAGTATGAAAATAGGCAAAAAAACATGGCTATACACAAGAAGAAGTAAGAGAAAAATGGAATAAAACAACTAATAAAAGCTGCCATATTTGAAAAAAAGAAATAGTAGATAATAGTTTCCATTTAGATCATGACCACATGACTGGTAATATACGTGGATTTACACATGCTGAATGTAATAAAAACTTTAGAATTCCTAAACATATACCTATTGTAATGCATAATCTCTCAAAATATGACTCATTTATTTCTTAGAGAATTAATACCTGATAATGGTGTTTTTGATTCAGCGGAGAGTTTAATATCATTTTATAAAACAATTACTGTTAATGAAACCAAATACGATATATATGTTATATATCCATTCTGGTTTATTGATTTATAATTGAATAAATTATCTGAAAATTTATTATAATTCGAATGTTAATTAAATTACAGCTGTTTGAGAAATAATTTCAAGTATACTTTGCTGTATTTGAAAATACTGAAGAATTTAAAGAAATAATAAAGAAGAATGTATATCCTTATGAATATGTCAATGGTCATGATAAAATGAATGTTGGAAAATTACCTTTAATTGATAAGTTTTATTCTAGATTTACTGGGAAAAAAATTTCAGAAGAAGATTAAGAAAGAGCACACTATTTGAAAATTATTTGACTGTAAAACACTATTAGATTACACCAAATTATAACTAAGAAGTGATGTTTTAATTCTATCAGATGTCGTTGAAAATTTTAGAAATGTATGTTTAAATAATTATAAACTAGATCCCTTACATTTCTTCTCAGCACCGGGATTAACATGGGAAGCTTTTCTCAAACATTCTGAAGCTAAAACTCCCTTATTTTCTCACGAAGATATGTATACCTGTATTGAAAATGGAATTATAGGAGGTGTATCTCAGTGTATGATAAGATATACTAAAGTAAATAATAAATATATGAAAATCTTCGATAAAACAAAACCTTCTAATTGTTCAATGTATTTAGACGCTAATAATTTTATATGGTTGGGCAATGTCCCAAAAATGACGAGAAAAAGATTTTACTTTATTAATATACCAGAAAATTTAAAAGAAAACAACTCTTTAGATTACTACCAATAACTAAAACAACGTATCCAATCAGAAATGAATAAAGTTAATGAGGGAATTAATGAAGTTAGAATTTTAATGAAGTTAATGAAGAATTTAGAATTTTATTTAAAACATGGCTTAGTATTGGAAAAATTACATAGGATACTCGTATTTACTGAAGCGCACTATTTAGGAGAATAAATCACTCGTAATACTAAAATCTGAAATATTGAATAGAATTATTTCAAGAAGATTTCTTTAACATATTGAATAATGTTGGTTTTAGGATAACTATGGAAAATACTAGATAAACAGCTAGTATGGAAGTGCTCCCTAGTCATGAAAAAAAACAAAAAAAAATTAAAAACATAACTTTAGATCGGAAATAATCTCTAGCAAGAATTTCTCGGAAGCCAGAATGGCCAAGTTAAAAATAAATCTGGATAAACCTATTTATATCGGATTCGCTGTATTATAGTTATCCAAGCTATGAATGTATTAATTTCATTATGAATACATGAAACCTAAATATGATAAAAATATTGACTTATGCTACATGAGCACGGATAGTTTTGTTTATGATATTTGACCGGAGGATTTTTATGAAGATATTAAAGCTGACCTCAAAGGGTAATTCGACTCTTCGGATTACAAAAAAGATGATCCTTATTACTTCCATTCAATCAATAAAAAAGTGATAGGTATGATGAAGGATAAATTACCTGAAGTAATGATGTCTGATTTTGTAGGTTTTACGTTAAAAGTATGCGCTTATTTAAAAGAGGGTGACAATGAAACTAAAGCAAAGAAAAAATTAAAAGGAATCATAAGTAATATCGTCAAAGATAAAATGACATTACAGAATTATAAAGATGTATTATTCGGAAAAGTGGAAAGTCTATCAAAAACCCAATATACTTTAAGAGCAAATAAACACAGAATTTTCTTAGAAAAACAAAACAAAAAAGCTCTAGACCCCAATGACACTAAAAGAAAAGTATTGAAAAATAAAGTTAACACAGTATCGTGGGGATTTAACCCATAGTTAGCGAATAGCGTCGTTGTTTGGCAGAGACTAAAATGCAGTTTTTCTTTTTGCGGATTAAGAATTTTCCTTTTTGAAACGGGATTTAAACTTAATTAGGGGAAGTTTAATTTATGTCGGAATTATCCTTAGAAGGAAATAATTTTATTTTTTTGTATTTGAAATATATCACATATTACTCATGGTACGCTACTCCACAAGTCCTAATTCAAAGTCTTTTGGTTTGGAAAGGCTTTCAGTATGTAGGAAAAACATCTAGGAATCTAAATGTTTGATGAGAAGTTTGAAGTTGTATCTGAAAAGGGTACAAAACTCCAATTTTCCAAAATTAGAGCATTTTTACCTACAAATTTGACAGAAAAAAATTACCTGTTTTTGACACAAGTCGGAACCCAATTTGACACATGTCAAAATACTAGGGGATTACTTGTGGACAGAACCTGGTGTATTCAACACGTATTGAAATACTTGGGGAATACCTGTGGGCCGAACCTGGTATATTCAACCTGTATATTCTTGTTTCTTTATTATTATTCAACTTCATATAATGTTTGGAAGTATAAAACTATTCAAAAAGAAGAAGTAATAAAACTAACAAAATTGTTTCAAGTATGTAGTATTTGGTATAACCAAATTGGTTTAACAAATTTTAATATACAGTATTAAATACAAATAGTATTTACTATATCAAATTTAGTAGAACAAAATTTTTTCACTAGCATTTCAGAAGGGATAGGGTCTAGGAAAATGGGAATAGATTTCAAGAAATTTAAGAAGTTCGTTGTCATTATATTTGATTTAGAAGATTTGATTTTTATATGCAGATTTTTAGTTTCATCCAAAACGTTGCTTAGGATTTTTTTTTTCCGGGGGGTCACTTTTGATATTTCTATGACATGGTTTTAGGTGTTTAGCCTTAGGTGTCTAGGTGTTTTGACAATGTATAATTTGTTGCCATTCTAATTTAATTTTATCAAGAAAAAGCTATTTTGACCAGAATTCAGATAAAATCAGATGTATCTTGATGCATTAGTAGTATAAGAAATACAGGAGCTGCCTCACCTATCTCACCCCTTCAATTTGCACCCTTTTCAATTGAATTCACCCTATTTTAAATGGAAATTCCCAACATTTTAGCAATTTTCTGTCATGAGCTTTAACATCAAAAAAGGTCTTCTGAAATAAAAATTTTTGATGTAATTTAAAAAATATTCCATTCTTCTTATACTACTGATAAAATGTAATATTTTAATATTTATTAGATAGTTCGATATACTACTAATTAGGTTAAATATCAATATCAATAGATAATTACTATTATCTTTCCCTTTTCTTTAAATAGCCTTTAAAATCATGCCTTTATCTTTTTCTAATTTTTTTAATTTCTTTTCAAAATAAGCTGCTTTAGAAACAAATCACTTTGGTCCAAAGATATCAACAATTTAACACTCAAAATTAATAATAATAGCGAGTCTATTACAATATTTAGTTATTTCATTTTCAATTTCTTTAATTGTGTATTCTATTCCAATGTCTAAGTCTTCTTTCTTAACGGTTCGATTGTATTTATTTTCCACTTTCATTTCTCTTAAAAGTTTCTCCATTTATTTGTAAATTATTGTATTAAAGAAATTTTCTGAATCGAAAATAATTCAGATATTAACATTTAATTTATAGATTAACATGTAATCTATGATCAATAACCTTGGCATTATTCCCAAGAATCTTTCACTTGGTGAAAGATTTCTGGGAATAATGCCAGACACGCGACAAAAACAAGTGTCAGATTACGCAACCTAGTAGGTGTATTTCGAACTATATGACTGTTGTAATGAGAGAATGAAGCGAATAGGAAATGAGAGCAAATAGAGTGGTTAATAAAACAAGCAATATTACAGGTGGTAAGTAAGAAGGGTTTTATTTATGTCTTGGACTTTACAGACATGGAGTAGTATTTATACCCGTTTAATTTCACTTGCTTCGAATACTTTTCACGAGGAAAAAACTGTAATGTTTTCTGTAATTCATTTGCTCGTTTAATTATTTCTTCATTATTCAGTTCACCTTATTTGTACATAGCAAGCAATTCTAAATAGAATGAATGAGCAGTTTTATACTCAGCCTATCTTTCTGCTATTCTTAGATATTTTTCAAGTATTTCAATCAGAACTGTGCCAAGACTAAAAGAAGCAAGGGGTAACATAAAAAAAGAAGATAAACCTGAAGCACTAAATATAAATTTAGATACTAAGAAATCATTACTAACATACTAACTTATCAGAGCAGTATGAATGATTAATCATCAAAAATATTTAAAACAAATTATTGGATGGACAGTTAGCATAATGAAGTGAGTTTGCAAACATAATTACAAGGTAGCAGGCCCTTCACAAGAGTTGGGCCAATCGTGAAATAGCTCAGGGCGCAGAATCAGGACTAGTTTGATATAGTGAAGAAAAATGTTTTTCGATGCATTGATTTGTCAGATTTATTACTTTGCGGTCATTCTAGAGATTTTGTTATTATCATCTCTGCTCCTACTGTCGTCAGTTGAAGTAAAGCACTGTAGTACACCTAAAATGTAAGTCTCAATAAAACTGTTAATTCTCTTTTTGCGTTCGTTCTTATTATATGCCTGGGTCTCATCGTATAGTAGATAACTAATTCAATTGTAATCCATTGGTAACGCTCCCGGGAATCTGATTTCTACATAACATTAGAGGTAATTGACATGGAGATAGCTTAAGGAAGCCAAGTTACACTCCTGGATTGATAATTGGAGAATTTCTTACCTACTATAGTTACGCATTTTATTTTCTCACATTCAGCGAGTTGCGCGGTCACCCATTTACCTTACTCCCCATTGCTGTGGCGCAGTCCTCGATGGCACAATCTTTAGCGTTATAAGTGGCGCGATCGGAGAACTGATAATGTGCAAGTTCACAGCTTTTACAGCGCAGTTAGCGCGATCGGTATACAGATTAAGCCCCTTAACACTACATATTAATACCCCTAACATTACATTTGGTGCGGTCAGCCTTTATTACCACAAATGGCCTAGCCTTTAATGCCGCATTTGGCGCGGTCGTAAACTTGGAGGAAACATGCAAACTAGTTATGCTACAAACTTCGTAGTTTAAATTTAAATCATTGAAAAGATAGAGACTTATAAGAAAAAGTGATTAGGCCTATAACCGCTAAGTTATTATAGGAAAACCCTTTAAAATATCTCATAGGAGATAATAGTCTCCCCCAAATAGGTTAAGTGAAAAAAAATAATAATAAATCTATTTTGAGTTATTCAAACGCAAAAATGTCAAAAGAATTAAGCGAACTATTAACGGCGCAAAAGTTGATCACGAAGAATGTAGAGACAAATAAAAAATCCATTCTGCAATATGATGGACAAACAGATATCGACAAATTCAATATCCAATTGGCCCAGTTTGTAGAATTAACAAAACAGGGCTAGAAACGTTAGTCGGTATGCTCTTGCTAAGATTAAGAGGGTAGGCCTTAACCTTCCTAAAGCAAATTGAAAATACTATAAGGGACGACGACAGCTTACCGATAAATACAATAGAAAAAAAATTAACGGCATTCAAAGATAGATTCATCGAAACTAGTTCAACTAATAAATTAAAAAACGGAATGATATATTTTGATCATACACAGAATATAAGAGAATATCTTCTTAATGTACAGATTTCAGTAGAAGCAAAATTCGGAAAAGGTTCAGGAGAATTGTATGAAAAAATCATACTACATACCTTTTCTCCAGGGCTACCCTAAAAATTGTATAAAATAGTAATATCTAAATACACCCAAACACAAGACCTTGCAGTTCAGAAAGTGGGACGAATGATTGAAATTGACACGACAGTGACAAATCACATCAGAAAAAATATATAGCCTAGGCGAATCAAACGCAAACCTGACCTACAAGGGCGATCAAGCTTCTACAAACTTCTTTACAAGGGATAATTCCCCAGTGCCCCAAAGAAATAAAATGCAAGAACCCGCTAGGCAGAAAACAGTACATTTTCAGACCGTCAAACAAATTAGTTATGAAAATAACCCTAGAATAATAAGATGCTATATTTGTAATCGTGTTGGGCATATCGCGAGAGAGTGCCGTTATGTCCCTAATCGCACACCAAGGATTGCCGTCGGCAATACGCAAAATTATGACAACCGTTTGTTCAGAAGAACAAATTTTAGCGCCAGTGGTGCACTAGGCTATAGCCAGGAAAGATTGCGCCAATCTACCTTACAACGCGTACCAGCCAAATTTGTACAATCCTCCCGCCCAATAGACAAATTAATAATCGATTTGAAAACCCAAATACTCGCCAAAGCCAATATAATGCGAGAATGGCATATGGAAATCCCAAAAGTTTGCCGACAGGAATTGAAAATTTTTCATGCCAACGACATTTGCAGTCGGCGCCAGAAACCAGCACTGACGCAAGAAATCCAAACTACCGTAATAATACATGGCGAAGGCAGACAAATGTAAATCAATCAGATATGCCTACGGAATCTCACAAGTTTGAATCTCTATTGCAGACACCGACGTACGAAATAAATCCACAGGGAAACGCGTCAGGCCCCTAAGAAGAATAAATTGGACCCAGAGGGTGTCTAGAATATTTAATAGGTCTAACCCAATAGTAGTACCGTCTTGTAGTGATAATAACAATAAGTTACCTATATTTAATGATTTTTGTGTGGCAAATGTTTGCTTTAAGGCTTTAATTGACTCTGGTGCCACGGTTAATATCATAGACTTATGGGTATTTAATATGTTGCCTCCGCATATTAGGCGACAAAGGAATTTTAATAATCCCAATTTAACTAGCATGACAGGGCATAAATTGGATGCAAAAGGTTCAATTCGCCTAGACGTAAATAGGGATAATAGAATTTTTGCAACAAATTTTATAATATGCAATAACTTTCCATATTAAGCCATTGTCGGCGCAAATTTTTTTAAGGTCTAATAGAGCACTATTAGACATAGAAAACGAAAGGCTTGTCTACCCGGCTAAGGTAGGGGAAGGAATTTCTATCTTAAGAAATTGTAACAGACGTTACGAAGAGAATGTAACAGTAAATAAAATTTATGGCGGTATAATATCGCAATCTTTTGAACCTCATGTCTCGCCACAAAGAGGAAATGGCATAATCAGAAATTTGTTTAATTATTCTGAGAGACATTGCAGAGATGAAGTAAATTTAAATAATAAGTGCATTGAATCTGCAAAAATAAAAAATAGGAGATATGCGACGATATAGGTCGAATGAAATCAAGGAAATAGCGGAATAATGGAAAAACATAGTAAAACCCAATGTGACACCGCAAGATGCCACAGTGACGCAGCATAGCGCCAGTCTAAATTTAATAGACAATGAAAATAAAGAAAAATATTATTGATTCGCAATACGGAGAACAAAAGTCCCTCCCAAAACGATGCAAAGAATTCAAAATATCACAGATGATTGAACCAGTGGATAGCAAATCCGAAATAAGGCTCGCGATCCTGTCAAATGGAATTCCTGAAAATCTGCTATGCGAGGCACAGATTATATCTTACGACAAAGGAGAAGGTTTTATTTGGGTAACCAATAACCACGAAAATGATACAATTACAATAAGAAAGGGGACGTTTTTGGTTCAAATCCAAGTTATGTCGGAGAATGATTTAGATAGATGGGGAAATTCCAAAAGAAACCTAGTTAATGGTATTAAAACCTCAATTAACAATTATCCACTACCTAAATCGCAATTCTTAAACAAATTTGATATGGATCATATTACGGACTTAGAACTTGAGAAAAAATTATGCGAATTATTATGGAAGTTTAAAAATGTATTTTCCGCATCTGAAGATGACATCGGACTGATACCGTTTTGAGAACATACAATTCTAACGACCGGTAATCCTGTCGCAAAACAGCCATATCGTGTACCGTATAAGCACAAAGAGTGGTTAAAAAATAAAATTCATGAAATAGAAAAAAATAAAATTATACACCCCAGTATAAGTCCGTATTCTACACCAGCGATCTTGGTACCAAAAAAGAATGGTGATCTAAGACTTGTAGTAGATTATAGGGCCCTTAACAAACAAGTAGTTAGTGATAAATTTCCTTTACCAAGAATAGACGAAATCCTTGACTCTTATCTCGAGCAAAAACAAAATTTTTACTTCTTTGGATCTTACCCAATGTTACCACCAAGTGAAAATAGCCGAAAAAGATGTCCACAAAACTGCATTTTCTACAACTGAATGTGGTTACTACGAATACTTAAGAGTACCTTTTGGACTTAAGACAAGTTCAAGCACGTTATGTAGACCCGTATTTCACCTATTAAGAGGATTAAACGTTAGCGTTCACTTTGTTGATGATGTCATATGCGTGGGAGAAAACGCTGAACAACACTTAGCAACATTAGCTAATGTGTTCGAGAAATTCAGACAGTGCAATGTCAAATGCCGGCCTAAAAAGTAAACTTATTTTAACCTAAAATTAAATTTTTAGGACTAGTGGTGACGCAAGGAGAGATATTCCCAGACCCAGACAAAATAAAATGTATTGAAAACTTCAAACCCACAAGAACTATGGAAAAATTAAGAGGAATTTTAGGTCTTACTGGTTACTTCAGAAAATACGTGCGCAATTATGTTCAAATTGCGAAACCTCTCACGGAGTTAACTAA
Source organism: Artemia sp. Qi Xiang Cuo (assembly GCF_049724085.1). Lineage (NCBI taxonomy): Eukaryota > Metazoa > Arthropoda > Branchiopoda > Anostraca > Artemiidae > Artemia > Artemia sp. Qi Xiang Cuo. The sequence continues at coordinate 65,955,211 of NC_142806.1, read as the reverse complement.
AGGGAACTCCCAAAATGTTACCTGGTCTCAGGAAGCTCAAACTTCCTAGACCGTCTCAAAAAGACACTCACTTGTGAACCAATATTATCGCTGCCTGATTTTCAAAACCGACAATTTGTGGTCACAACCGATGCTAGTTCAAAAGGCATTGGTGCTATTCTTTCGCAAATAATTCCCGTAGGAAACCATGATCCTTTACAAGGACCTTCTAATCAAAAAAATAGAAAAAGTTATATGCTATTCGAGTAGAACTTTATCAAAAGGCGAAAGTAGTTATTCCGCCACAAACCTAGAATTATTATCTATAATCCACCAATTGAATAAATTTGGACACTATTTAATTTGTAGAAAATTTATACTACGATCATACCATAACACCTTTCAATACCTGCGTACATTTAGAAAACCAACGGGCATTCTAGCTAGATGGATTATGAAAATCCAAGACTTAGATTACGAATTTGAATATTTAAAAGGTAAACAAAATAAAACTTGTGACTTTTTGAGTATATTCCTACAAAATATGCCTTTGGACGCCGAGGAAAATGAAGTTAACGCTATCAATACTAAGAGTAAACATAAATGTAAAAAAACAAATTCAAAGACACAGTAAAAGAAAATAAGGATAACTATTGTCCTTTGTCTTTAGAAAACACACAAAGAAATAAAAAAAGGACGAAATGTGTGCAGCACTTATTAAATATTTTGTGAATGATGATGCGTTACCAGATAAATTCAGAACTCTTAGAAAAGAGATAGATAATTTTTACTATGATCTTGATGAAGAAATACTATGCAGAAATGTGACTGCTGAGGCAAATAGAAACTAAACCTCAATAATACTTGTATTACCCCAAAACTTACTAACACCTGCATTCGAATATTTTCATTCAGATATAGGTGGAAATTTAGGAGTACGAAAACTTTCCATAAATTAAAACAACATTTTTACGTGCCGTCGGCAGTAGCAAAACTTAAAGAATTTATAAGTACATGTGAAGCGTGTAACTTAAGAAAAAACCCCAAGCTTATCATAATCCTCCAATGGGAAGAGCTCCGGTAGCGAGATTCCCCTTCGATATTGTCTCATTTGATTTATATAGAACCAGTGGAGGCTTACCTATTTCTAACAGGGGCCATACTTGTATTCTTTCAGTTATAGATCACTTTTCCGGATTTACTTTTGCAAAGGCATTAAAGAATCAAAGAGCTTACGCCACGAGTAAGGCGTTAGCGAAATTATTTTTAAAATTTAGCATTCCAAATAAGGTAATAAGAGATAACGGAAGCAATTTTGTTTCAAAAGTAACAAAAGACTTAATTAGTTTTCTTAACATAGAGAAATTGGTGACATCCCCATATCACCCACAAGCTAATGGTAAAATAGAAAATAGGCATAAAATTTTTTCGAATTTATTAAGCATTTATACAACGTAAAACAGGAACGATTGTGATCAATTCTTACATTATTTAACTAACATAATCAATACTGCTTATTCAGAAACAACCAAAGAAAACCCTTTTTATTTACTATTTGGTCGCGATTTTAGAATCCCGTGTGATGAGATTATTGAGTCCCGGCAATATTACAATATCACAGAGGATTACAAACAAGAGTTCATAAATAGGATGAGGAAAACTTATAAGATAGTTAGGCAAGAGTTGAAAAAATGTAAAATAAACCAAGAGCTAAGAAACCAACCCAAAGTCAAGGGGAACATAGATTTTAAGATCTATGTTCTTAAATGGAGATTGCTTCTACCTAAAGAACGAGGCAAAGACGGAAGGCAAGAAACTTTCCAATAAATATTCTGGACCGTACAGAATAGTCAAATAGTACGATAACAATTTTACTTTTAAAATGATGAACCCTGATAGTGGAAGAGCTTACAAGGCACATGTTAGCCGAATAAAAAGAGCAAAATTTCCAGAAAGATGGGTATCGCGTACCTCGTCTACCGAATTGTCAGACGCAGAAATTGTGCCCCCAAAATCAAGATTGGCAGAGCTATAACCCTTTAATTTCAAACAAGATTATTTCGAAAGTGAGAGTGATGAGGAAAACTTTGAAGAATTCTCAGCTATGAAAAATCTAGTTATTCCTAAAGGAAAATCCCTAATACCAGAGAGAATAAAACTCCAAAAAGTCCAGAAAGTTCATCATCGGAGAGCGCAGGAGAATTAGATTATACGATATCTCTGAAAAACCAATTTTTCCTGATAGAATTTCGACCCCTTGTCCCCCCCAAAAGATTTCAAGACGATATGGTTTCCCCAGCAACACCAATAGAGAGACCCCTGTTATTGCAGGAGGAATTGAACAGAGCTGTAGAAACTTGAGGTATTATTGTAAAGAAAACTCCTCCCAAAGATTCAATTAAAACAAATCTGCGGGAAGCGATGGATTTAATAAATTTCCCCATAAGAAAAAGGCAAACTAGGTTTCCTTGGAGTCAAACTCCCAAGGATAACCAACAAGGACAATATCATGATATAACTGTGTCCAAGGTCAAGCCTAAACAATGGACTTCCTGGAGGGAAACACTAGTGCGAAGAATGCTCCATCCCCCTGAAGACATGGCATTTAAACAGTGGAGGAACCCCGCAAAAACTTTTGATTCCTCTCAAAGCTCTCAAGAATCTGTCAATTCTCCCAAGTTGAAAACTCAAAGCGAGGACTTAGGGAATAAACCTTCTACTTCCAGAGGAGTAGAAATTTTCGAAGGAAGGGCAGGTGATACCTCAAAAACGCGAAGTGCCACTTCTAAGAGTTCTAATGCGGAATCATCGGAAACCAGTTCCGAAGAGTCTGAGGGCGAATCAGACCATATAGCAGTTAAAGAAATAAGAAAATCAAAACCAACTTCAGCGGCCGCAAACGCGAAAGAAACAAAATTAAAAGGGCAAGAATTTTTGAAAAAAACAATACAAAAATTTGATCTTATGTCGCTTGAAAAACCGAAAAAGAAAAAACCGCAAGAAACAGAAGAAAAAGTAACGAAACAGTCAGGTAGAACGGTTAAGAAACCGGACAGATTAAAATACCCTTAAAAATACAAAAAAAAAATTTTAATGGGTAGGCGTCATAAAGGAATAATGATTTAAAACTTTTAGCTCACAAGTAAAAATCATACAACTATAAAAATGCTATAGAAAAATTTTGTTCAACATATTACGTTAAAAAAAGTGCGTATCATTCAAAAACCTAGTATGCCAGCTTATGTTACCTATTTATAATGTCAAATCTGGATCTTGTATGTTAGATATATTCTTAAAAGACACACAAAAGGAATAAATACCTGATTCCTGCGAAGCCCTGACAAGAAGCACTAAACGAGAAATATTCATACACCTTAGAAATGATCTTTAGTTATTTTTCTGTTCCAAGAGAAACTGTTGGAACTTTGTTTTGTTATAATAATACAGAAAGAATAGATCCAAGTTACAAGACACAATTACTGTTACAAGATGTGGGTACGATAACCATAAAACAAGGATGTCGACTTGTAACTAAAGATTCAACTGTTCGAACGCCGTTAATTGCCACGAGCACAAATATAATAAGTCCTAAAATAATCAATTTCAAGCCAATTAACCTGTCGTACACTATTCCCAGTATAAAAAGTGAGGAAATAAAAACCTCGATATGGTCCAAAATAGAAAAGAATAAAGGGTTACGAGAATAAGGCTTACGAAAATAAGAGGAGCATTAGACTCCCAGATACCCCTATTTACAAGTGAGGACCAGAGACTTACGTACGTGGATGATAGATACGGATTATTCTCAACCAATTTTTGTTGAAACGTACTACTGACCGTATGTTTCGTATTCGCGATCTCCCTGACCATGAGAATCTTACTGACTTTTAATTATGGAAAAATCCTGAGACTAAGAAGGCAAAACCCAAAGGAAGAACACGGGGAAACAGCTGAAATGCAGAAGTTAAACCCGGAACCCCATGAGAACGTCTAAGCCAAGAAAAGGGGAAGACATTAGAAAACGATTGGGCATAGAGGTCTCCACTCGTTCTTGCTATGTCTTGTTCTCTCATTGTAAGTGTCGTTTACATAAAACCGTGCGGCTACGACGCTTCAACATGCGTTTCTTAAACAGCACGGACGTGCGTGAACAATGAAGGCATGAAATACGTTGTAAAAAGAGACCTCAAATTTAAAAATGTAGAGTGAATAATGTTTAAAGGACTGTTTCAAATCTAAAGGAGAATTAAAAAGTGTTGAAGGATTAAATAAGTCTTGTATCGTCGTGTACATTCTAGAAACAAATTAGAATAAAAATCTATTTTAGATTTCCCAAAGACAATATTATATATTTGAAAAAGAAACGATAATGACATTTTTTTGTCAAAAACAAATTATTTTTATCAATATCAATGTATTTGTTTAATATTGTTTTGTAGTATAAAATTCACCGTAACAGTAACTAATTATATTGCTTATTATGTATTATGACGACTTGTTTTAAAGAACGTGTGATTCTGCCTCGTTATATTTATTACAGGAAATAGAATGACATATTGGAAATCGATCAGTGCAGATACAACCTAGTAGCATCTATTTTCATCATACCTCAAGCAACGAAGAGTACTCACCATAGACTCCAGGCAATTTTCGTCCTAGCTTCGTTTACGAAAATTACATTTACCTTTTGAACGTTGTTTCCTCGACCACAACCCATATTACGTATCAGGTAACACTATATTTGAATCTCAGTATCCAGTGCATTATCGAACTATATAAACACATAGATCCTGAAAACCCCATCGACCAATACAAGATACAAGTACATAAATATCACCCTTGATAATCCTTATGGACCCATGTATCATGTGACTGTATAGTTATGATAATTGATAAACCCAAAAATTATTTATGTGTTGCAGATTCACGCGTTGAATCCCTTTCGACCATTTCTCGGAATCCATCCAATCACCTCTATCAAATGCGAAAAGTTCCTACCTCTGTTATCCCATAATTGTTACGAGATAATTTCTGAAAAATGGACCTGGAAATCAACACTGAATTACAGAAACCAAAATTAACCCCAGTGACTAGCCCCTCAGTGACAATAAACTCCTCCCACAAGTTAAAGACAATATGTTGAAGGAGTCACTAAAGTTTGATGTCGACCCAATCTAAATCCAAACATCAATTCCCCTATGATTAACCAAGGACTAACCGCAGAAATTAATTGACACAAGCCAGACACGAACAATTTTATAAGAGAACTTAATGTCTAAGTGCACAAACGAACAATTAATTATACGAGAATTAAATTCTCTATGTACTTTAAAATATCACCAGAACGATATGCTGAGCAGAAAATCAACCCATCTATTATCAACGCAGTCCCAGTGTTCAACCCCTTAACGATAAGACACCTTATGAACTATCCAAAAACAGCAGGTAATAATGAACTCTGATATCAAAATTCCACACACCTTTACCTGGGAGTTTCATTTCCCGTTTGACAATTAGATAAAGCGTTTCGTCCAAGATGAACATAACCATGCTCAAACTGTTCTGTGAAGAAACTATATTGTAAGTGATTTAACAATTTTTTCCAAGACAAAAAGAGTGAAGGACCATAATTTAAAACAGACGGAGTGAGTACGCTAAGAGACACGTAAGGTGGTGAAGTAGGTGTAAATTTAAACATGTCATATTTTAATAGTTTTGAAAAAGCAACAATTAACTTATTATCAAAATTATATAACGAACAAACCCAGTGAAATTGTTTTAATGATTACCAGTGAATGTAGTGAATAATATAAATCGATCATATATATATATATATATATATGTATTGCTATTTACTTAGATAGAGTTAATGTAAAATCAAAGTATTTCCCCATTAATTTAGCGTTGATAGGAAGCATAATTATCCTATAGTTAGCAAGATCAAAAAAAAACTTGTAAAAGGTGAATTTTCAAAAAATCTTATAGTAAAAGTAGAATAGTCCCAACCTTGTTGGAAATGTAAAAGTCATCAGTGTTAGATGTAGAAAAAAAATATTTAGTATAGTACCTAGGCTAGAACCATAGATAATCTTAGTCTGGTAGAGGAACTTTAGAAAGGGATATATAATAAAATGAGAAAAGTATTAGAAAAATTTTTTAGCACTCCTGATTAAGCTTATATAAAAGTAAAAATAATACAATATCAACTAAAATTACATAGGACCAATAGTAAATAAATCGCGAATATTTCAAAAACCCAAGGGCAAGCAAGTCCTAATGACGGGGCGTCATTAAATAATGGGAGGGGTAATATATACCGCGAGTAATATGTGATATATTTCAAATACAAAAAAATTAAATTATTTCCTTCTAAGGATAATTCCGACATAAATTAAACTTCCCCTAATTAAGTTTAAATCCCGTTTCAAAAAGGAAAATTCTTAATCCGCAAAAAGAAAAACTGCATTTTAGTCTCAGCCAAACAACCACGCTATTCGGTTTTGAATTTCGCGAAGATGCTTGGCAATAAAAAAACCACTAGATACAAAAGTTCACAGGAAGTTTAAGTTATCAGAGCAGTATGAATGTTTAATCCTCAAAAATATTTAAAACAAATTATTGGATGGACAGTTAGCATAATGAACTGATTTTGCGAACATAATTACGAGGTAGTAGGCCTTTCACAAGAGTTGCGCCAATCATGAAATAGCTCTTAGGGCGCCGAATCAGGACTAGTTTGATATAGTGAAGAAAAATGTTTTTCGATGCATTTTTTTTTGTTAGAATTAATCAGTCATTGTAGAGATTTGGTCATTATTATCTCTGCCTCTATTGTCGTCAATTGAAGTGAAGCGCTGTTGTACACCTAAAATGTAAGTCTCAATGAAACTATTACTTTTCTATTTGTGTTTCTTCTTATTATATGCCTGCATCTCATCGCACAGTAGATAACTAGTTCAATTGTAATCCATTGGTAACACTCCCGGGAATCTGATTTCTACATAACATTAGAGGTAATTGACAAGGAGATAGCTTGAGGAAGCCAGGTTACACTCCTGGATTGATAGTTGGAGAATTTCTAACGTACTATAGTTACGCATTTTATTTTCTCACGTTCAGCGAGTGGCGCGGTCACCCATTTACCTTACTCCCCATTGCTTTGGCTCAGCCCTCGATGGCACAATCTTTAGCGTTACAAGTGACGCGATCGGAGGACTGATAAGGTGCAAGTTCACAGCTTTGACAGCGCAGTTAGCACGATGGGTATACAGATTAAGCCCCTTAACACTACATATTAATACCCCTAACATTACATTTGGTGTGGTCAGCCTTTATTACCACAAATGGTGCAGCCTTTAATGCCACTTTAATGCCACAGAAGAAAAACTGGTTTTTTACAAAAACTGTTGAATCATTGGTACCTTGACCCTAGTCAATTATAATCTCATAAGGACTGGTCATATGTGCCAAAGTGAGATATTTTGCTGGATTACTTTTAGAGAATTTGAACAATAAATTGAGGCAAAAATTGTACTTGGGATTTTTCAAAATACTTAATATATTTATGGAACATACAGTTGTTTTATCCTCAGTTTTTAGTACCACTTGAATTGAAGGATTCTGCTTTTCTAAGCATAAATTTTAGGCTACTAATGGAGCAGAGAGTCTAAATGAAAACCAAGGTAAATAAGTTTGTCACATTTGGGCGTTTGATTTCTATTGAAGTTGTATTTCAGGCCTTTATTAGTCAATAATTAGTATTGCACTATTGTTGTAGATGTTTTAAAAAGGTTTTAACTTGCAGGATTAACTTACAGGATCCTTAGTGCCTTTAGGGAAACATCCCTGTTACGGCACTCTCTAGATGGCTGTCAGTTGATTCGTCAAGTCTTGTTTCTCTGATACTTGGCTCTCTGAAATTCTGAAAGTTTCCATGATAAGTGTTTGTGAGTGAAGTGTGGTGTATTTTTTGGCTTCCTATGTGTTAACAGTTTTAAGTCAATAAAGTCAGATGTTTAAGAGTCGTGTGTGTACATGTGTTCTGTCCAGAATCGGTCGAGTCCATTTTTGAATGTGTTTAGGGTGTCTGTTTTCACAACATTTTCTGGGTGACTGTTCCAGTCGTCTACAGCTCTTACACTCCAGAAATTAGCTCTTGATTTATTTAGGGCGTGGGGTTTAAACACCTTTAACGAGTGACCTTATGTAGTCTGGGTTTTTGGGAGCTGAAAGTAATTTTCAAAGCCGAGTTTTTCCAATTCGTTTTTCATTTTGTACATCTGGATTTGGTCTTCTCTTTTTCTTCTTTACTTGAGTTTTGGAAGTTACAGCTTTTGTAACCTCTCTTTATAGCTCATCTCTTTGAAGCCTGGAAGAAGCTTTGTGGCTCGTCTTTGAATATTTTCTATCTCGGCTGAGTCTGTTTTATAGTGACGCCCCAATACAACATTACCATACTCAATAGTAGGTCTTACTAACCCTTTGTACAGCTTTGCAAAGGTCTGCTGGTCGAGATGCTTAAAGCTCTACCTAATGAGACCAGTGAGTTGAGAGGCCTTTGAAACTATTTTGTTTGTATGGTTATGAAACTTAAGCTGAGAGTCAATAATGATTCCAAGGTCTATTTCTGATTCCACTGTCTCTAATGGTACCCTTGCACCTATTCTACTTTCTACAGTTAACTGTGGGGCTGTTTCTTTTCTCTTGCCAATCTGTATGACTTTTGTTTTGCTTGTGTTGAAATTTAGCCCAAGGTTTTTCAGGTTTTCTGTCAGTTTGTCGACGTCTGCTTGAATGATGACTTCGTCCTCGTGTGATGCCATTTTTCTGTAGAGTTTAGTGTCATCTGCAAAAATCTTGGTAGAGCTTGAGATACCGCTGTTAATTTTGTTGATAAATAGTATGAACAGGAGGGGCCCAAGAACACTACCTTGAATGACTCCACTCGTCACTCTGGCTGGTTCAGAAAGGGTCTCACCAACCCTGACTCTTTGCGTTCGGTTTTTCAGGAAAGACTCAACCCAGTTTTGTAGTTGTGACTGGAGATCAAAATCTTGTAGCTGTTTGACAAGATGTGGATGAGAGATACTCTCAAATGCTTTTTCAACATCAAACAATACTGCCAGGATACTGTGGCCTTCTTCCAGAGCTTGGGTCCATTCGTTCAGCGTGTCTCATAGTTGTCTGGTACAACTTTTCTTTGGAAGGAACCCGTACTGAGCTGGGTTTATCAGCTCGTTCTCCAGGACCTGATGTAGTATGCGGTCTCTGATACACCCTTCCATTAGTTTACCGACCAGTGACGTGAGACATACTGGTCTGTAATTTTCTGCATTTGCCCTTTCCCCTTTCTTATGGATGGGCACAACAATAGCTTCACGTCAGATTTTTGGCAGCTCCCCTTTGTCTATAGATGTCCGGATAATCTCCAGCAGTGGCTCAACAATGTACTCAGAACATTTCTTTAGCTATACTCCCTCAATTCAATCTGGGCCTTTTGATTTGTCTGTCTGAAGTTTCTTAAGTTGGTTTATTACTTCCTCTTTTGTGAGTGTAATTTCAGGGGTTAGTCTCTCCTTTGTGACATCTGGGTCTTCTTGTTTTGGTTTAAACACTGAGCTGAAGAATGAGTTGAAGGCATTTGCCTTTTCTGACTGTGTTGTGGCCGTCGATCCGTCTTTGTTGACCAGGGTTGGTATTTGTCTCTGCGATGTGTATCTGGAGTTGACGTGTTTCCAGAGTTTTTAGGAGCTGTTTTTGCTTCACTTGCAATCTTTTTCTCATGTTCTCTTTCAGCGTATCTTGTTGCATTGCGGAGTTGGTTTCTGGCTCTGTTGCACTGCCCCTTAGCGCTTTGTGTGTCCAAGTTTAGAGATTCCAGTTTTCTGACTTTCTTGAATTTTCGACTCTTAATATTCATCAGCCACTTCAGCTTAGGGTTAATATGTGGTAGTGTTTGCGGCTGACAGTTTTTCTTTGTTTTAGTTGAGATTTTGGCACTACGAATCATGTTGTAGAGTTTTCTGTTCAAGTGTATGCAGGTAGGTTAAGCGTAAGCAGGTAGCGTAAGCAGGTAGCATGAACAGGTAAGCATCAAACAGTTAAGCATCAATTGTGACCCAAGCACCTACAAAATAAATATAAATAAATAATTGAATAAGTAAGAAACAATGTATGGAATGCGCTTCAATAGGGAACTCTACATCTTCCTTCTTTTGGACTTGCTGGCTCTTCAAGTCATCAAAGGAGATCATCGTAGCTATAGATTTAATCTAGACGGCGTCTTAAAAATCCTCCCGGATCTTGTCGTCTTCACATTTGGCTGCGCTGCAAACGACGTTGTTCCAGCTTTGGAACCAAAAGGTGAGTTCTGCGATTCCTGAACGCTTGGTTGTTGATTTGCTCTTGGCGTCTCGAAAGATTCTTTGCGAGGGCTAAGCTTTCGACTGGCGTCTCTTGATGGACTCGATTTCGTGGGGGATAAATATGATGATTTGGGTACTATGGGTACCTCCATGCTCGTTAATGTTGTTCCGTTGTTCTGCAGGTATGTGCAGCCATTAGTACTGTATCTGGGGCGTATAAACTTCCTGTTGCGTCGGTATACTGTTCCGTCTTCTGTCTCAACAGTGAGTGAACGGTCACTTGACTCGTCGTATCTGCCGGTTACGTGGGCCTTGATCCATCTTTCTTGTGCTTGTCCAGTTTTATTGAGCCATACTGGCTGGCCTGGTGCAAACGGTTTGATCGGATGTGTATGTCTGTCATAGGCCTCCTTCTTAGCTTCTTGTTGCTTTTTTCTGGCCTCCTTGTACTCCTGATTGGGTACAGCGTTTGGCACGCTGATTGGGTACAGCGTTGTGTTCTATTGACGGCATTACCGATCTTAGCTGGCGGCTCATCAGGAGCTGTGCTGGAGAAGCTAAATTGTCTACGGGAGTGTTGCGGTATTCAAGGAGGGCTAGATATGGGTCTGATTTGTCAGCCAGTGCTTTTGACATTAGCCTTTTGACTGTCTGGACCGCTTTTTCGCTGAGGCCGTTGCTTTGAGGATATCTGGGGCTGGACGTGCGGTGCGTGATTCTCCATCGTTCTGCAAAGTTTCTGAATTCATCTGCTGCAAATTGGGGGCCGTTGTCGGAGGTAAGTATTTGTGGGATCCCGTGTCTTGCAAATTGGCTCTTTAGCTTGGTTATAACGCTTCCCGAGCTGGTACTGTCTAGTTTGTCCACCTTGATGTATCGACTGTAATAGTCGGTAGTTACCAAATAATTCCTTCCTTCCCAAAACAGTAAGTCAGTACCTACATGTTCCCATGGGTACTCAGGAATTTCTGAGTTCAGGAGAGGTTCTTGTTGTTGGCAAAAACTGAACTTTTGGCATATTTCACACCCGGAAATGTACTTGGTGATATCAGCAATGATGTTTGGCCAGAAAACGCACGTGTGTGCACGTTGTTTTGTTTTAACAACGCCTAGATGGGCTGTATGTAGACGGTTCATGATTTCTTGGTGCATACGTATTGGTATTATGATTTGGTCGCCCTTTAACAGGATACCTTGGTGCGTTGCCAGTTCATTCCTGTAGTTTCAATATTCTCGTATTTCATTAGGGTACTGTTTTTCTGTGCTCTGGCCATCCTTTTCTGATCGTATCGGCTATAATCTGCATTTCCGAGTCGTCTTTGGTACAATTGGCTATGGTTTGCACCATTTCATCTTTGATTGGAATGCTTTTGATTACATTATGCACATGCAGTTCAGCCTGAAGTTCTTCTTCTTGGTCTGTGTCTTCAATATGTAGACGTGACAGGGTATCAGCAACGGGGATTTCTGGTCCTGGTCTGTATGTAAATGTAAGGTCATATGGCTGACTGGCTAGCATCATCCGTTATAGTCTAGGTGGTGCCTTACTGATAGGTTTTCTCAAAATATTTTCCAGTGGCTTGTGATCTGTAATGATAGAGACCTTTCTTCCGAATATATACTGATGAAAGTGTTTGCATTCAAATACTATGCCCAATAGTTCTTTCTCAATCTGAGAGTATCTTTGTTCTGTATCACTAAGGGATCGTGAACCAAAGGCTACTGTTTCATCTTTCACCAGTAACTGCGCTCCTAACCCATGCTGAGATGCATCGACAATTATTTCGACTTCCTGGCAATTTGTGTCGAAATACGAGAGATGTTCACACAAGGATTTTTGAATGACCTGGCAAAAATCGCTGTGCACCTTCTTCCATACGAATTCCTTAGCTTTTCCAAGTTCTCGCAAAGGCTGGTTTAGAATGGATAATTTTGGTATGTATCTGGACAGATAATTGAACATCCCAAGCAATGTCTGCAGTTCCTCTTTGTTCTATGGTTCCGGCATTTCGGCAATGGCTCTGGTTTTTTTGGGATCCGGTTTGACACCCTCGGTTGTTAGCAAATGGCCAAAATATGGAATGACTTTTGCATTGAATATGCACTTGTCTCTGTTAAATTTGACTCCTTTTTCTCGTGCTCTCTGGAGGACTGCTTTTAGTTGGGCATCATGGTTTTTCGTACTTGTTCCTACACCTGCTATATCATCCACTATTAGACCCAGGCCTAATCCTTAGAATGCCTCTTCCATTCGGCGCTGGTACTCATCTTGAGCTGAAATTATTCCGAATGGGTATCTTCTCCACTTAAATCTCCCAAACATGGTATTAAATGTTGTGAGATCTGATGATGCATCATCCAGTACCATCGACCAGTATCCATGTCTGGCATCTAATTTGAATAGGTTCTGGGCACCGTGGCACTTGTTGGCAATGTCATCAAACGTTGGTATTGGATAATGTGGTCTTCGTATCCATTTATTTAATTCTACAGGGTCAAGACAAATACGGATTTCACCGTTGGGCTTCTGCACAATGACTATTGAGTTAACCCACTCTGTTGGCTCTGTCACTTTTTCAATTATTCCAGAGCTGACAAGTCGTTCTAACTCGTTTTTTAGTTTATTTTGAACTGCCATAGGGACTCTTCTTGGTGGTTGTACTGAGGGTATTGCCCCTGGTTTTAGATGTATCTTGCATTTCCCAGGCATTTTTTCAATGCCTTCAAACACGTCTTCATATTCTGCCAAAATCTGATCTATAGAATTGGCCACTGGGATGTGCTCTACATTGTAGATGAATTTGATTAGATTCATTATGACACTGGTCTGTCTGCTAAGTATCGGCTTTTTATCCGTGTCAACCACATAGAAGTTGTGTATTTGGGGTTCCCTGTCTTTGTACTGAACCTCTAAATGACATATACCAGTGACTTTTAACGGTTCCCCAGTATAGCTTGTAAGAATCTCTGAAGTTGGTATTATTTTTGGCCTTGGAACCATCTTATGGTCCGGGTTGGTATGACGTTTGCTTCAGCACCTGTGTCTATTTTAAATTCCACATTCATTCTTTCTTTCGTCAGATACAGTTTGGCCACTGGCTCGTTATAAGTTTCTTCTTTGCTCTGAATACTTTCAATGAAGTACTGTGACGGTGTTTCTGTACTACTTTCGCCTGTTTCAATACTATGAACGTTTCGTTGACTGCTTCTGCACATTTTAGCAAAATGATTAAGCTTCTTACATTTTATGCAGCTTTTTCCTTTGGCAGGGCATTGATGACTTTTGCTGAATACCCCACCACAATTGTAGCACTTTGGAAACTCTCCGAAATCCTTTGGAGAACAACTATGTCCAGGTGTGAAATTTCCGCCACATTTGTAGCATTTTCTGCCTTGTCTTGCTACTATATCCACTTCTTGCTTGATATATACTTTTGAGTGTTCCTGATTGGACATTATCATTAATTGTGCTTGGGTCGCTTCTGCAGCTCTGCAAATAGCTACTGCACGAGCTAGAGTTAGTCCTGCACCTTCACTAAGTAGTCGTTCGCGGATTTTGTCCTGCTTGACTCCAAAAACTATACGATCTCTTATCATCTCATCACTGGTTGTTCCAAATTCGCATTCCTTTGCGGTGATGCGCAACTCGGTAAGGTACTGTTCTATTGATTCACTGTCTTTCTGATTACGTTTATGAAACTGATATCTGGCAAATATCGGATTTGCAAGTGGCTCAACATGTTCGCTAAACTTCCTTAAATATGTGGTGACATTGTCTCTTTCAGCAGCAGTTAATGTCCATGTATTGAAAATGTCTCTGTCTTTTTCACCTGCCCATATCAGTTAGTATGAGCATTTCACTGCATCCTCTTTTCCACTAAGAGGTCCAGTAAACATGAGTTCGGCATGTTGCTTGAAATGGGACCAGGCAGCTTTCAAGTTTGTTGCATCCCAGTCTATAGATGGGCATGATCCATGTTCCATGATGTATTCCTTACACTTCTGACACCATGTAGAGTTTTCTGTTCAAGTGTATGCAGGTAGGTTAAGCGTAAGCAGGTAGCGTAAGCAGGTAGCATAAACAGGTAATCATCAAACAGTTAAGCATCTATTGTGACCCAAGCACCTACAAAATAAATATAAATAAATAATCGAATAAGTAAGAAACAATGTATGGAATGCACTTCAATAGAGAACTCTACACATGTTGTCTCGGGACAGTTTAAATTTCTGGTCACAGGTCCCCTCCCATCTGCTAGCAGGTCCAATCCACCTGGCTAACTGTTTCTTTAAGCTTTGATTTATTGAGCTTTCTGAATTCCTTTCTGTTGTGGTACTGTGGTTTTGTTTGATTCAGGTTCAGCTTGACAAGCAGAATGATGTGGTCGCTTTTTCCTAGTGGTGGGAATGAACTTAGTTGATATACTGTCTCAGGACTGCAGGTTAGCACTAAGTCCAGGGTGTTTTCCTTTGCGTTTTTGCGGAATCTGGTTGGTCCATTTAACAACTAAGTCAGACAATGGTCTTTGAGTACACTGGCAAAGGGATGATTAGATGCTTGGTTTTCATACCATTTGATTTCTGGAAAACTGAAGTCGCCTAATATGTACATTGGGTGTTTCATGTCTATGAGCTTAGTGAGAGCTGTGTTAAGGAGGTGTAGGGATTCTTTTTTTCTTCAACTGTTTGTGATGGTGACCTATAGACACAACCAAAAACTGCATTGGACACCTTTATGAAAAGTGTCTCTAGTCCAAACTTGGTGCTATCTGCTCCTGGAGAGATTTGCTGGTATTCACACCCAGCTTTGACGTAGATGATACACCCTCTGCCATACTCCTATAGGTTTGATGTTGCGACTTCATAGTTGGAGATTTGTCTTTCTGAATCCTGGATAGCTATGTTTCGCTTTGGACAGACTTTGGTTATGCACATCAGGTCTGGTTTCACATCATGAACGAGGAGCTTTAGCTCACCCATTTTGTTTAACAGTTGGTAAGCATTGGTATACAGGATACACAACTCCTTGAGCTTTCCGTCAAATTTCCAGATCTTCTTTCTGGAAAAGTTGTCACATTTCTTATTGGTCAGCACTTTGGTAGCAGGGTTTTTAGACCCTTTGTCATTGAGAATGTAGTCAGTTACAGCGTGATAGGTCTGTCGTTTTTTGGTGGGCCTGCTGTTCCGAGAGTTCTATGGTTCCTTGGGTTTTCAGTTGATGTCTGGTTATTGTTTTCGGAGGCTCTCAGTCGTCTAGGTACGTCATTTCGAAAGAAGGTCTGAAGGCTTTGCCTTTTTTCATATGATTTTTGGACAATGTCCCTCTTCAGTTGCAGTTCTGATTTAGGGAGCTGAATCAGCAATGGTCGTCCTCTAGTCCTAGCGTTAGCTTCATTTCTGTTCTTGTTTCCCAGCCTCGTGACTTTCACGATAGTGGGCATCGGTAATTCAAGCTCATTTTCTATTATTCGCTTAACCTCCGAACAGGTCATCAACATTTTTGTTCTCGGGCAAGTTTTTTCAAAATAATATTTGTTTTCCGTCGCTCTGTCTCCTGTAGGCAGAAAGCCTCTTCTCTCACAATATTTCTTGCTTCGTCTGTGTTGACAACCGTCTGTGAGTAATTCTGTTGGATGTTTTCAAGCCTTGAATTGAGGTCTAAGAGTGCACTGTCTACATAATGGTGTATCTCGTCAAAACTTTGTTTCTGGGCAAGCTCTGATCCTAGGAGTGCTATTTCAGAGGATATTTGCTTCACGGAACTGTCAACCTTTGCTATCAAGTCATACAGTACTTGAATTTCTGGAGACAGAGTTGGGGTGGGATTGTTTGGTATTTTAGTTGGGTTTTTCGCACCTTGCCGAGATCCCCCACTGGATGGACTGTAGTAGTTAGGTGGGTTTCTGTTCCTGGTTTGTCTATCGTTCATAATTTGTTATTAATCTGAGGGGGGCTCAAGCTATACAGAAGTAAAGCTATATACAATTGGTCAAAATATATACACATAACAGGGTATTATATACAATTTGCTTACTTACAAATCTTCCTGGGAGGTCCCCAATATATTCAATTAGTGTGAGAGCCAATATGCCAATATGTTTTCTAAATATGTTTTCTCAGCCAATGTGTTTTCTAATTTGAATCACTAATGTATATATAGAAAACTGATTGATTTTAACTTAAACCATGTAAATCCATTATCATTGGTAAATATATGCATGTTTAGAAAAGAGCAAGGGATCATGCTGAAAAATTATGTTGTTGAATCTGACTTTTCTGACAATTTTAAGAGCATCTTTCTTTTGTTTTGCATTGCATTTATAAAAGTGTTGTAACTGGTTAAATTGGGTATTTTACATATTTTACCATAATTCTACAAACCCCCACAAAATTTGTAATTTACATAATTTTTGTGTTTTACCTATTTTACTGGTATTTTATGTATTTTACCAATATCTTACATATTTTAATATGCCTTGCAATTTTCAGAGCACAAAACTGCAAAGAGGCTGGTAGAAAACAGATTGAATATGATTTTGTTGTGAATTACTGCGTTTCCCAGTTTAAAAGGCTGTCTGTCTGACTTCAGTCTCTTATTATCAGAATGATACAGTTTATTATAATAGCTTATAGGTAGTTATAATTTTAAAATGGTTAAATGTTATCAGACGTAAAATTACATAAGTTCTGTGAACTGTTAAAGACAGAAAGGGCTATAAGCAGGATTGACATATAATAAACAAGAAAAAATATCATAAGAATAAATAGCTGAGAAAAATGTCAGCAGCAGGTAAAAAAGAATTGAAAATGATAAGAGGCAGATATTTTGTCAGGGACCTCTGCCCAGCCATCTTCAGTGCTGAAAAAAAGAGGGAAAATTAACCTTTTGATATAGCTCTAACTGAGCAGAAGAAAGACTGAATCAAACAAACCAAAAAACCAAGCCAGAATAAATGAAAAACTATTCACCAATTAGATTGGGCAAGAATTCTGTGCTTAGTGACTTACCTTGTCTACTGACCTAATTTTCATTAAAAGTGTGGTCATATGATCTTAATTTAAACTGGAGAAAAGTGTTATCTGAATCCTTTAATTTTAAGTTATTGTAAAATGGGTCTATAGGAGTATCTCTATCTAAACCATGTTCTCTATTTATGGATTTTTTTTTTATTTAAATTGTCTTCCTAAAAGAATGTGGGAAGCCACTTGCTTCAAATATTAAAGTTGCCTCATCAAAAAGAACTACATGATCTGGATCTTCAACAATGTGGAGGACCAAAATAGAATCAATATCCTCATATGTGTTTTAGATTTCACATCTTAGAGAAATCTTGTATTCATGCCATCTTTTTCCAAGCAGCCGGCGTTTGCCCTCACGGAACATTCCCCCTTCTCTGTGGAAAATTCCCCCTATTTTCCCCTTGGATAATTCCAGATTTTCACTAGAAGGGAAACTCAAATCTCTACTCTGCTATTCAAATCAGGAGCAATTGTATTCCATATTTTTTTTCAGGGGCATTTCATGTGGAAGGGGTGGTCAAATAAGCTTTGGAGGGGGCTCGGTCAATTGGAAATCAATAGTTAGTGCCGTTTTCTAGGATTTAACCTGCTTTTCAACCAATTGCTACCAAATGAGTTGTTAATAACTACAGTGTCTAAAAGAAATTTTTATTCTAGTCTAACAGCCCTTGTGTTTCAGCAGTTGTTTTGAAAGAATCTAAATAGATTCAGAATCAGCTCTAAAGGAGAGACAATTAGAGAGTGGAGGTAGAAATTGATATAAAATCCCCAGGGCCGTATCCAAGACTTTTCTTTGGGGGGGGGGGGGGTTGGAACAAGCTCGGTCATATGAATCAGAATCTGAGACTCAAGGAGAGGTGCTAGATTTGCAAGCAAATCCTGTTTAAGACTGTCTCAATGAATGTGAAAGTGATTGAATGTTTTGCTATTATGATCCACTTATAATAACTGTATGATCCACTTATTATAACAATTAATCAAAGCCATCAAATGTTGCAAACCTCTTTTTACTTGTATTTGGTACTTTTATATATAAATGAAAAATAGCACATATATGATATGAGGAATGTGGCTGAATACGGCTATTTAATATATGCAAGGCTTTTAGGGTAGCATTTCTTAGGTTTAAACGTAGAAAAAAATTACTAATATTATTTTACTCCCAAATAATGGTAGAATATATATTTTTTTTATTGATTTTTTTTTTGTTTGTACAAAATAGATGTCCAAAATCAGGAACTGTCTAATTGCTGAGGTATTACCTAGGCACAATATTACCAAAGGGATAAACTAGACAGTTAATTAAATTGATGAAACTCTAGATGAAAGGGTATTACCCTTTTTAACCCCAGGAAAAATCAGAATCATTAAGAAGTTTCATTAAAAGCTTTAAGTGATGCTGAAAAAGAAATGCTAACCTGATCTTGTAGCTACAGGGCTACTCTAAAACGCCAATTTTACCCTGTATTTCCTAGGGAGTACCTTATTCTACCAATTTTACTTACCAAGTTTTTATTTTACGGTGATTTTACAACACTATTTTATACAAGTAAGTCATTTTTTAAAAGATGATTGTTAAACTTGGTTTTACAGACACAGGCATTTACCATCCAAACTAGTGATATTGTTTTATTCCAAAATTGTTTCAGAAAGCAATTATCATGCTTTAATACAAAAAGGAAGGGATTGCAAGTTTGGTTAGATTCCTGTAAAGTTGGATCTTCTATCCCCACAGCTATTAAAATCTTTTTTCTCCAAGAACCTTGCCTTTAGTTTTTGTTTGCTTGATTTAGTCCAAAAGTCTCATTTTTTGTACACAGTAATGTATTTGCCATGAATCTCAAATTTCAAAATAGAAAAGTATTTTTATATGGACAATCAATAAATTTGCTGATCCATAAATCTTTCTATTTTCTTGTGAAATAGCCTCTTCTGATCTATTTACAGTAAGATTTTCTTGAGTTTTTACTATTTTGCCATTGTTATCCCTTCTTCAGAGCAAATTTTCAATAGCTCATAAAAATAAAGAACAGAAGACAACACCGAAGAACTCATTTCCCTTCTTTTTATGCTTCAAAACAATTTACACTATTTCATAACCTTAAATTACCTGAAATTGCATTGTCCAGCAAATAAGGAATTATCCTGTAGCTGTTGGTTAGTCAAAATGTTAAGCCAACATTATAGCTGCATCCCATTCTAAAAGCCATGGCTTGGATGACCAATCTTTGTCCACAGCTCACTTGAAGGGCCTCCAAACTAGGGGCTTAGACTTTTCCTTCGCTTAAGGAGTTCTAGAGCCCCACGACTTTATTTGAGAAGAGGTTGTTCCATAGTCTGGTGTTGGCTTGTTTGCAGTACAGCTTCTTGGTGTTTCCTCTAGTTCTAGTTGACTGGTCAAATTCAAGCATATTTTGTTGCAAGGACCGAATGTGCAGCATTTTGTACTTCATGATGACATCCCCATGCTTCCGTCAATAGGACACTCTTGCTTTGCAGCATGCAGCAGTGTGCAGTATTTTGTACGTCATGATTACATCCACATGCATCCGTCAATAGGAGAGGGTAGGAATCTGTAACTTCTCCAGGCAGGATAGGTAGTCCAAGCTTTAAAACCCTAGTTTGATTTAGTTGCTTGAGTTTGGAAACTCTTGCTTTTCCTTGTCGCTTTTATTTAATGGGGTTGCCATACACATACCAAATTCCAGTTTTGGTCAAACAAGTCTTTTCAATAGCTTTGACATCAGATTTGGTGACCTACTGTGGAATGTTCTTTTTACACTTCCCAGGGTATGGAGCACTTGTGAGGCAACTGACTGAGCATGTTGGTCAAACCTCAATTCATCATCTCCAAGTATACCCAGGTCTTTCAACATAGGAGGAACCAATCATTTGCTCAACACCATCCAACAATTGTTCCGCATTTCTTAACGTTGAATTCTAACCTCCACAGTTTTGTTCAATCTGAGAGTTTGTCTAGGTCAGCTTGTAATAAGGCTTGCTCTTTGGTTGTTTTTGCAGGGCTGATGATTTTCGAATCATTGGCATACAGGTTCATTTTATTTATGACACTTTTTGGGGCATTGTTGATATAGATGTTAACTAATGTTGGACCAAGGATTGTTCCCTGTGGGACTCAACTTTCCACTTCAGTACTATCTGAGGAAAATACCTGACCATTTTCTCCATGCCCCTTTATGCTCTGCCTTCTATCTTTCAAGAATGCCATCAACCACTCAACAACCTCCTGGCTTACCCCGATTGCAATTAATTTTTGCCTGTAGATGACAATTGACATAGCTTACTTTGTCAAATGCTTTGGCAAAATCTAGGAGTAGGTACCATGTACAATATATACCCTAAATATGTAAAATTTATTCTAATTACATTTCCGATGTAAAAGCAAACTCCCTCAATTAAGTTTCAAATTCCGTTTTAAACTCTCATTTATTTATCAGCCGAATATCCCTTTAAAAAGCTCAAAGCAAGAGATGATTAATTCAGAAGTATTTCATGGTACTTTGTAGAACTTTTGTTCAACGAAACAAAAGGCTCTTGAACATTCCTGACGCTATTGACAAATTTCAAAGGCGAAAAACTGCGGGTTTTTGCACGCACCAAATTAATGAAAAGGATTGGAATCTAGCTGAAGTATTCTCGAAGAACAATGTGGGACATAGTTTAAAACTTAGTTTGGTAGTTTTTAGAAGTACTCTCAGGAATGTGTATGTTTAATGATGAGAATTTTACAAATAAACTATTGGGTAGTTCGTCAGCATAATAGTCTGATTTTGTCAGCATAAGAGTAAAGTGGTGGGCCCTCCGTGAGGAGATGAGCCAATTGGAAAATAGTGATTATTGCTCAGAATCAGAGTTCACGTTATATGGTAGTGAAGAAGTGTTTTTTGGATTATTATATTACTGTCATTCCTGTATTGAACATTGCTGATATTTGCCTTTGCCTCTTGAAATTCGATGCTGTATGATTAAGCATGTAAGTCTAATAAACCTATTACTTTTCTATTTTTACAGTTTCATTTTATATGTTCGTATCTAGTTTTCAAGAGTAGCCTTCTAGTTCGTATGCTGTCCATTGGTAACGCTCCCAAGGTATCTGACAATTTCATGAAGGATGATTACAGAACTTATTTGACTAACTCCCTTTTTCAAACTCCCCCCATAACATTTGGCGCAGCTTAAATGCCAAATTTGGCGGAGTCAAAAGGTAACATCTGGCACGGTCGTAATTTCGGATTGAAACCTCTCTGACCAAGTTGGTCACTTCATAAGGAAAGTCAAATTCATTAATTAACCTATTTTATTTCTCTCAATAGGGAGTGGCGCGGGTCATAACGCCACAGATGGCGCGGTCGTAAACTCGGATGAAGCATACGAACTAGTTAGGCTACGAACTTCTCAATTTAAAAATTTAAAATATTTGCTAGATACAGACCTATAAGAAAAAAAAATATTTTTAATTATCTAAGCCTATTACCGCTAATTTACAATAGGGAAACCCTTTTTAAATATCTCATAGGAGATAATAGATTTCCCCAAATAGGTTAAGTAAGTGATTTATTTAAGTGTATAATTCCACTAATTAAACAAAAAAAAACGCAGGAATGGCGGAAGAGCTCAGTGTATTATTAATTGAGCAAAAATTTGTCGCAAAAAGTGTAGAAATAACCAAGTCGATTCCCCAATATGACGGACAAACGGACGTTGATGAATTTAATATACAACTAGCACAATTCGTAGAGTTAACTAAAACTGACCTGAAAACTTTAATAAGTATGATGCTTCTAAGGTTAAGAGGACAGGCATTAACTTTTGTAAAACAGATTGAAAAATCCGTCGGAGAAGATAATAATTCGCCAATAAACACAATAGAAAAACTATTAACAGCATTTAAAGACAGATTTGTTGAAACAAGCTCAACAAACAAGCTAAAGCATGAACAATAAGCTTCGACCATACACAGAACGTACAAGAATATCTGCATAATATACGAATCTCAGTAGAAGCCAAGTATGGCAAAGGCTCAGGAGATTTATACGAAAAAATTATACTAAATGCATTTTTGCAAGGACTTCCTCCAAAATTATATAGGATGGTAATTTCAAAAAATATCCAAACACTTGATCTTGCAGATCAGGAAGTAGGGCGAATGATTGAAATTGATACAATTGTAGCAAATCATAGTAAGACAAAAATAAATAACATAAGCGAATAAAAAACAAACCTAACCTCCAAGGGTGATCAAGAATATCCAAATCTCTTTTCAAGGGATAGATCCCCATTGCCGCAAAGAACCAGAACACAAGAAAACGCCAGGCAAAAAACAGTAAGTTTTCAGCCTATAAAACCAAACATTTACGAAAGTAACCCAGTAATAAGATGTTACAACTGTAATCGCGTTGGACATATCGCGAAAGAATGTCGTTTTAGAAGTAGAATGGTGACATCATTTAATGGTGAAACCACCAGAAATACACGATATTACGGAACTGATTTGTTCGTGAGAAAAAAATTTACTAGCAGGGGCGCACAAGGGTACACTCAGGACGCAACATTCCCACAATACCCTCAAGTCCGCCAACCAGCACCTAATAATGTATACCGACAGAACTCGTATAACTCTCCCCCCAGTAGACAAAACAATTATCGGCCGACGGGAAACGCAAATTTTTCAAACCGACGGCAAACAGTTAACTGGCCCACGAGAAATGAAAATTTCTCGAGCCGACGGCACATGCAGCCAGCGCCAACAGCCGGCATAAATGCCAGAAATACAAATTATCGCAGTAATACGTGGCAAAGGAGGATAAATGTGAATAAATCAGATACGCCTATGGAGCCTCACGTATCTGAACCTCCGTCACAAGCACCTATGTATGAAATAAATTCCCAGGGAAACGCATTAGGCCCCTCAGAAGAATAAACTGGACCCAGATAGGGCCTCGAATATTTTATAGGTCCAAGCCCATAGTAGTACCGTCCTTCAGTGATAATAATAATAAGTTACCCATATTTAATGATTTTTGTGTGGCAAATGTCTACTTTAAAGCCTTAGTTGACAGTGGTGCAACACTGTCAATTTTATAAGCTCAGGCATATTTAATATATTGCCTCCGCATATCAAGCAACGGAAGAATGTTAATAATTAAAACTTAACTAGCGTAACAGGGCATAAATTGGATGCAAAAGGTTCAATTAGCCTTCACGTGAAAAGGGATAATACAATTTTCCCGAAAAATTTCATAATATGCAACAATTTTCCATATGCAGCCATCATAGGCGCAAATTTTTTAAGGGCAAATAAAATATTGTTAGACGTAGCAAACGAGAGGCTTGTCTACCCGGCTAAGCCAGGGGAAGGAACCTCTATCCTAAGAAATGTTAATCGAAGTTATAAAGAAAATGTAACAGTTAATAAAATTTCCGACGGTATAGTGCCACAATCTTTTGAACCTTATGTCTCGCTACAAAGAGGACGGGACATAACTAGAAATCCATTTGCTTATTCCGTGCGATATCGGAAAGATGAAGTAAATATAGATAATAAGTGGATTGAATCTGCAAAAATAAAAATAGGAGATATGCGACAGTATAGGTCAAAAGAAATCAAAGAGATAGTGGAATTGTGGAAACAAGTAGGGAACCTCAATGTAGTTCAGGTGCAGCCAATGTTATTGTCGGATAGTGCTAGTCTAAACTTAATAAACAATGAAAATAAAGAAAAGTATTATGGATTTGCAATACGGAAGACAAAAATTCCTCCCAGGACAATGCAAAGGATCCAAATATCACAAATGATTGAACCAGTGGATAGCAAATCTGAAATATGGTTTGCAATCCCATCAAAGGAAATTCTCGAAAATTTGTTATGTGAAGAACAAATTATATCTTATGACAAAGGAGAAGGTTTCATTTGGGTGACGAATAACCATGAAAATGATACAATTACAATGTTTGGTTCAAATCCAGATTATTTCAGAAAATGACTTAAATAAGTCGGAAAATTCCAAAAGAAACCTAGTTAATGGCATTAAAACCTCAATCAACAAATACCCCCTGACTAAAGCGCAATTTTTAAATAAGTTTAATATGGATCATATTACTGACTCGGAACTCAAAGAGAAATTATGTGAATTATTATGGAATTTTAGAGATGTATTTTCCACGTCTGAAGACTATATAGTACTGATACCGTACTATGAACACTCAATTTTAACGACTGGCAACCCCGTCGCGAAACAGCCATATCGTGTACCGTATAAACACAAAGAATGGCTAAAAAATAAAATTCATGAGTTAGAAAAAAATGAGATTATACGCCCTAGTATAAGTCCGTATTCAGCTCCAGTGATTTTAGTCCCAAAAAAAAAATGGTGATATGAGACTCGTGGTAGATTATAGAGCTCTTAACAAGCAAGTAGTGAGTGATAAATTTCCCTTGCCAAGAATAGACGAGATTCTTGACTCTATTTCAAGCAAAAACAAAATTTTTACTTCTCTGGACCTCACCCAAGGCTACCACCAAGTGAAAATAGCCGAAAAAGATGTCTATAAGACTGCGTTTTGTACAAGCGAATGTGGTTCATATGAATATTTGAGAATACCATTTGGACTTAAAACGAGTTCAAGCGCGTTATGTAGACCTTTATTGCATTTATTAAGAGGATTAAAAGATATCATTCTTTTCGTTGATGATGTTATATGCGTGGGAAAAAATGTGGAACAACACCTAGCAATGTTAGCTAAAGTGTTTGAAAAATTCAGAGAAGGCAATTTAAAATACCGGCCTGGAAACGTTAATTTATTACAACCAAATATTAAATTTCTAGGAGTGATAGTGACGCAAGGAGAAATATCCCCGGACCCATATAAAATAAAATGCGTCGAAAAGCCCAAACCTCCTAAGACTATGAAAGAATTAAGAGGAATTTTAGGCCTTACTGGCCAATTTAGAAAATTTGTGCAAAATTACGCCCTAATTGCAAAACCACTCACGGAATCAACCAAAGGGAAATCCCAAAATGTTGCCTGGTCCTAGGAAGCCCAAACTTCCTTAGACCGTCTCAAAAAGGCACTCATCTCGGAACCCATATTAGCACTTCCTGATTTCGAAAACGGAAGGTTCATAGTTACAACTGATGCCAGTTTAAAGGGCATCGGCGCTATCCTTTCACAAATAATCCCAGTAGAAAACCCCAATTCTCTAGAGGAAGCGTCTAAACAAAAAGTATTAGAAAAGGTTATATGTTATTCAAGCAGAACCTTAACAAAGGGTGAAAGTAATTATTCTGCCACCAATTTGGAATTATTGTCTATAATCCATCACTTGGATAAATTTAGACACTATTTGATTGGTAGAAAATTCATACTACGATCAGGGCACAAAAGCTTGCAGTACCTGCACACATTGAAAAACCCCACGGGAATTCTAGCTAGATGGATTATGAAAATCCAAGACCTTGATTATGATTTTGAATACTTAAAAGGCAAACAAAATGCAGCGTGTGATTTCTTGAGTAGGTTTCCGGAAGATGTACCTTCGGAAACCGAACGGAAGGGAGTTAATGCTATTAACACTAAGATTAAAAGTAAGAAAAACCAAATTAAAGACTCAGTGAAAGAAAATAAGGTTAATTACTGTCCCTTGTCTTTAGAAAATATAAAAAGAAATCAAAAAAAGGATGAGATGTGTTTAGCACTTATTAATTATTTTGTGAATGATGATATACTGCCAGAAAAATTCAAAACTCTTAGAAAAGAAATAGATAACTTTTACTATGATTTTGATGAAGAAATATTATGTAGAATCGTAACCACTGAGACAAATAGAAACCAAACTTCAATAATACCTGTATTACCAGAAAAATTAATAATGCCTGCTTTTGAATATTTTCATTCGGATATTGGTGGACATTTGGCAACAACAAAAACTTTCCATAAATTAAAACAATATTTCTATGTGCCAACGGCATTAACAAAACTTAAAGAATTTGTCAGTGCATGTGAGGAGTGTAACTTAAGGAAGAATCCCCAAGCTTACCCTAACCCCCCTATGGGAAGAGTTTCGGTAGCGAGATTCCCCTTCGATATCGTCTCGTTTGACCTATATAGGACAAGTGGAGGTTTACCTGTTTCTAACAGGGGCCATACTTGTATTTTTTCAGTCATAGATCACTTTTCTGGATTTACCTTTACAAAAGCTTCAAAAAATCAAGGCGCTTATGCCACAAGTAAGGCGTTAGCGAAAATGTTTTTAAAATTTGGCATCCTACATAAGGTCATAAGTGACAATAAAAGTAACTTTGTTTCAAAAGTAACAAAAGACCTAATGAAATTTCTCAACATAGAAAAGTTAGTAACATCTCCTTATCATCCACAAGCTAATGGAACAATAGAGAATAGGCATAAAATATTTTCAAATGTACTAAGTATTTACACTAAAGACAACAGGAACGATTGGGACCAATTCTTACCCTATTTAACTAATATAATCAACACCGCCTATTTTAGAAGCAACTAAAGACAATCATTTTTACTTACTCTTTGGTCGCGATTTTAGAATCCCATATGAAGAAATTATCGAGTCCCGGCAATATTACAATAACTCACAAGATTATAAACAAGAATTCATAAATAGGATGAGAAAAAATTATAAAATAGTAAGACAAGAGTTGGAAAAATGTAAAATAAGTCAAGAGATAAGAAACTTACCCAAAGTCAAAGGAAACATAGATTTTAATATAGGAGACTGCGTCCACCTGAAAAACAAGGCAAAAACAGAAGGCAAGAAACTTTCTCACAAATATTTCGGACCATACAGAATAGTCAAGAGGTACGATAATAATTTTACATTCAAAATGGTAAATCCCGACAATGGAAGAACCTATAAGGCACATGTTAGCCGAATAAAAGGAGCCAAATTTCCGGACAAATGGGTATCGCGTCCCTCATCCACTGAGTCATCAGACGCAGAAGATGAGCCCCCTAAGTCAAGATTAGCGGAGCTAAAACCCTTCAATCTCAAACAAAATTATTTTGAAAATGAAAGTGATCAAGAGAACTTTGAAGAATTCTTAGCTATGAAAAACCTAGTTATTCCAAAAAGAAAATCCCTAGTACCATTGAGAATAAAAACGCCAAAAACCCCAAAAAGTTCATCGTCAGAGAGTGCAGGGGAACTAGACTATACGATATCTCCTAGAACACAATTTTTCCCTGATAAAATTTCGACTCCTTGTCCCCCCAAAAGATTTCCAGAGGATATGGTTTCCCCCGCAACACCAATAGAGAGACCCCTTTCACTACAGGAGGAATTGAACAGAGCAGTAGAAACCCCGGGTATCATTGTCAAGAAAACTTCTCCTAAGGATTCAATTAGGACAAATCTGCGAGAAGCAATGGATCTTATAAATTATCCCATAAAAACTAGGCAAAGTACATTGCCTCGGATTCAAACCCCCAAGGACGACCGGGAAGGACAATTCCATGATATAACCGTATCTAGAGTCAAACCCAAACAATGGACTTCATGGAGGAAAACACTAATGCAAATAATGCCCCATCCCCCTGAAGACATGGCATTTAAACAATGGAGAAACCCCGCAAAAACTTTCGATTCCTCTCAGAGTTCTCAAGAATCTTTCAAATCTCCCGATCTGAAAACACAAGGCGAGGACTTAGAGAATAAACCCTCTACTTCCAGAGGAGTAGAAATTTACGAAGGAAGGGCAGGTAATACCTCCAGAACATGAAGCACCACTTCTCAAAGTTCTAATGTGGAATCATCGGAATCCAGTTCCGAAGAGTCCGATGGCGAATCAGACCAAATGGTAGTTAAAGAAGAAGGGAAATCAAAACCAACTTCAGCGACCGCACACGCAAAAGAAACAAAATTGAAAGGGCAAGAATTTTTGAAAAGACAATATAAGAAATTTGACCTCATATCACTAGCCAAACCAAAAAAGAAAAACCGCAAGAAACCGAAGAAAAAGTAACGACACAGTCAGGCAGAACGATTAAAAAACCTGACAGATGGAAATATCCCTAATAAATATTAAGTCAAGTATTCGTGGAGTAGGGAGGTTGTATCCGCAACCTTCAATAAGTTAGTTCTTTTTATTACTCGTTGATGGGGACGGATTTCAAATTCCTTATGAAAATCAACTTGTGATCATCATAATAGAATTAGTAATATGCGAATAAAGTTAACCAAGTCAATAGTGAAAAAAAAATAATACAGGTGATATCAAAACATTAGTGATCAATAAGAAGGGCCCAAGGTAAAACATCGGCCAACCACGAATGAAACTCGGCCAATCACAGTGGCCGATGGTGACAAATAGTGTTCTTAGGTTCTGTTTGGCACATTCTGCCTACCGGGTAGCTGCCTTACGAAAATCAACGATGCCCCTGCAAATGTGGATTAATCAATTGAATAACCGAAAATATACCCAGTTGTTAAAAAAACGCCCCCCAACAAACTAAACGCGGTCTCCTCCCGGAGTTTCCTACAGGAAAATTAACCCATGTCCTAACCAAGATGGATATCATCCACACCGAGAAATTACCAGTATAAGAGTGTCTAATTGTAGACTAAATATTTTAAGATGCATAGAATGGCAACAGAATCAAAGCCCATCCATAAAGCGATAATAGATACGGAGTTTATTACAATAATGAAAGCGAAGGAGAACATTATATATTCGGCAGCCATGGTAGTCGTGGACGAACAAGGAAAAGAGATGTATGCAAATGAATGGGATTTAACCTACAATCTTAAAGGGTATGCACCCCACACTTATAAGTACGGATTAACACTCGCGAATACCCCTAAATATCGCCCAGCTAGAGGGGAAGTTAAAACAAGATATAGAAAAAGAAGCGCAAAACAACTTGGTTGTTTGCAGTTATTAATAAGACGCTTGCAAAGGAATCTCAATATCAAATATTTCTATTCTAAAGGACCACTCAAACAGACCTCTTACTCCTTGATAAGTGTAGAGCTCCAAAATTTCATATAATATAGAAAAGAATCCCCAATGTGTTAAGTATGAAGGCATACATCATCCCCTATCAGAGATTCAATACTACAAACAATTTTTATTTTACCCGGAATCGGAGGAATATAAAGCCCTAGGTAGTAAACTATTTCTGAAACGTATGAAAACACATCAAAGAAAAAGAGACGCATATAAAGATAACAGTAGGAAAATTAAAAGAAGGGTCTAAACTGTAAATTTAACAAAAGAAAAACATAATAACTATAATCATCATAGAATCCTCAATGTAGGAATTATTGTAGCTCCACCCGCGATGTTTTATTCATTAAAACTAAAATCAAAAACTTCTAGATATACGCTGATTTATGACGATTGCTCACGCGTACAGCCTTCACCGAACCAACATAAAACGGAACTAACGATTTCGCCGGTCTTTTCGTCGGAAAATCAGAAAGAGATAACCTGCTTGGAATGTTACTAACCTCTTTAGGTAGATAATTAATTTATTAAGAACATGAAGAAATTTTCTAGTTGCCCGCAATTAAATACACCACAATTAGTGTCAGAAACAGCACATTAAATTTATCCACAACGCCTCGCATATAAAAAATGTCATAGTCTAAATAATGTAAATA
This sequence comes from Artemia sp. Qi Xiang Cuo, assembly GCF_049724085.1. Classification (NCBI taxonomy): domain Eukaryota; kingdom Metazoa; phylum Arthropoda; class Branchiopoda; order Anostraca; family Artemiidae; genus Artemia; species Artemia sp. Qi Xiang Cuo. The sequence continues at coordinate 65,925,196 of NC_142806.1, read as the reverse complement.
AGTTATTAAACGAATATGCATTAATAAGAGTAGTAGAAGAATTAGACTTTGTCACATTACATTTCCTTCTAAAACCACCTAGAAATTCCCTAGAGGACAGAGTAATCTTAAGAATAGTGGCAAGTTTAGTATATTGTAATTTCATTCCAAGGATAAGGCCCAAAACAATAGAAAGAACCAGATTGGCGGCTAATATGACATTTAGAACTCTCTTACATAAGATCCCAATGTAGAAATATCCCCTAATTCTTAATTTATCGCAGAAAATCTGTGGAAAACCCAAGATGAGAATGGTATCGCGACAATATGGGCACTTAAATTTCTCACATTACTAATCGATCGAGGGTATAACTTACTAAATGGAGGAAAATTCCTCACAAGTTTGTATAAAAATTGCTGGAATTTTGACGGCATAAACCCCTAAATAAAATCCAATACATTGGAAGTTACCGCGCGAGATTATAACGACATAAAGAAAATTGCACTAAATCTTTTTGAAGAAGATGAAAATTTTGGATCCAAAGTATTTCCCAATTTTGATATTATTGTACGCGAACAAAAATGTTGTAATGCGTCACATATACAATTAATTTTTAGGATAGTGAAAATTATAACTGATCCTCTTTCCCTAGCCGAACAATGTCGTAAGGTAATTCTTGAAACTATTAATAAGAGTAGCATAGTGAACACGTTGACTAACCTAGAACTTCCGAAGGATCTGTTAGTCTATTAAATTCATAAGGACACAAGTGAAAATAATAAAAACAACATGGTATTTAACTTGAAATTCCTAAGCACAAATGTGTTCTCTTGGGAAATTCATCGCCTCAATACCATGCTAGCACGATTAGAAATACAAAAAGCACTACCGAAAGATACGGCAATCTTGAAATTGAACATAGATGAGCATGGAAGGAATCATATTTATAAATAGAATTAAGGTGTCCTTACGATAAGACATATCGTAAACCCCCCTGTTTTAAAAGTTTCCTCTCTTGAAAGTATATATATATATATATAATGTAAATACAATAAATCAAGTAACTCGATGAATTAGTGTATATCCTATGATAAGTTAAACCATACAATTACCTCAACGCTCTCCTGCAAAAGAATAATTTTTGCATTGATGCAGAGCCTAATGATTTTACTTATAATAATGTCAACAAAGTCATTAAAGGATTGATAGCGAAAATAGGCTACCAATGTATTTTTGTGTATGTTAATTGCTTACTTATTTATATGCCAATTACTGAACAGAATACAAAAAATATTTACGCCCCTTGGCAATAGTAATTAAGTGTTTGAAGGATATCCCGACTATTCATAATAGTATATAATCAACAGAGTAAAAATAGAATTTCCTTAACAATGCTAATTTTAAGACGTCGTTCACCAACAAAAACTGTACTATGCTTATAAACCAGTCTTGTTTAGGCAATGATGCAAAATAGTTCTAAAATTAAATCAACAAAAAATTATTATAATAAGACGGCCCAATTTAAAAAATTTAAAATGTCTTAACAAAAAAAAAGAAGAACAAATAAAACCAATTTTCCAAGAATAGACAAAATTAATAACAGATTAATTTTATAATCAAGAAAAAAGATGATGCTTAAGAACATCATCATAATCCTCGTTGTTGACGCAGCAGTCCAAGATATTGTAAAACATTGATTAATATTTAAGAATGAAAATTCGCTTCTAGCCAGCCACAACGGATAGAAAATCTTCCTGAAACTAGATCCCAAACCATTTGAAACCTTATTTCAACAAGTGACGAGACTGGAGAAAAACACAAATGAACTCAAAGAATCGATATTTCAATTCATAAGATCAGATAAAGGATTACAGGCCAGTAAAATGATGCATAGTAAGGACAACAAAGAACTCCAAGTTCTAACTATCCCAAAACTAAAATCAAATTCATAGTAGACGATTTTGGCAAAAAAAAATGCAGAAATAGACATGGTACTGGGAACCAGTACCAACGAAAACAGAAAGAAAAGATTAGTAAATAAAGTTGAACGCTTGCCGAAAGATAATACCGCGATGAAACTCGTAGAAAATCCCAAACCATTGACTCCAAGGAAAGGAAAACTTTACGATGGAAATTACGCAATGCTAAATGAACTACCTAGCCTATGGACTTTTCTCAAAGAATTATGGCAAAATCATGCTGAGAAAAATGTTACGAAGCAAATATTGTCCAAACTCGCAAAGGAGAAGGACTACAGACAAATTATTAACCTAAAGGAATTGAAATTTTCAAATACACAACAAGATAATAGGGGTGAAAATCCTACAGAAAGGAAAGAAAAAGACACAAAAACAACCATGCCTATTTATGAGTCCCCAGTAAGAGAAATACAATCTTCAATGTCGGAAACTACAACGAACACAGTCCCAGAAATGAGCGCACTTAGTAAACAATCACCTAAAAATTTGACCACGCTAACTTATCTAAAACCAACGATAATTACAAAATGGACTTGGTCAACAGGGCCCACGTTTACGCGCACCCAACCGAATTTCATATTTACTATAGGCCTAAGGGCAAGAACTCCAGTAAGACATACCGAGACACAAACAATAAAAGTACAAGCGGTTAAACCAAAAGAAAAGAAAAATAATTATGAGAAAGAGGAAGAAAATGACTACGTACACAAGAAGTGTTGGACCATAGATGGCAACTTGTGCTAGATTGGCAATGGCCGACGAGCCAGCAAAATAAGATACTGAACCATTACCTGACCTAAGCGAGAAAAATGCCCAAAAAGTATCAAATCGTCAAGCCTTTTTAATAATATACAGACAAAGATTACAAGCCTTGTTTGAACTATTTAATACGGAAATACAAAAGTTAAAACAAAGCACCACGAGAATTTTGAAGTATTCTTTAGAGGAAGTAAATATCACAGATCGACAAGCCTAGTTCCCATCATAGGAAAACTCGCCTCTCGTCTTTTTGGTTTAACAACGGAATCAAACCTGAATATCCTAAGGGAAAATGTAAGAAAGCTAAATAATGCCATGAACATAACGTTACACGTCCAGAAAATACAAGCAAGTATAGCTAACTACCAAAGAGATAAAGTCGAAATGATATCCAAGAAAATCTCAAAAACTGTAAATGTAATGAACTATTTAAGGAACGAAGTGGATCGCGTAGTGACAGATACGAGCCTTACCATGGTATCACAATATAATTACCATGTCATTTGCTAAATCTAGCAACAGACGTTAGCAAGTTCGAATTCGCTATATTTGCCTTCAAGGGAGGAACCTTGCCATACGACCTGGTAGACCTTTCCAGCTTAAAAAGCATTCTAGACGAAATAAAAAAGCACCTAAAGTTTGGTTTACATTTACCTGTGGAACCAGAAGTATCAAATTTATTCCCCTATTATACAAAGCTAAAAGTACACATCACGGAAATAAATGAGCAGTTATTTGCTATGGTGACAATTCCATTGATAAACCAACAATCTATATACGACTTATACAAAATCTTGACTTTCCCTGCTAACATAAAGAGAACGAGCTAATTTATGACCATCATACCTGAAGCTAACTATTTACTTGTTGATCAAGATAGACGAAAATATGCCCTAGTGAACCCCCAAGATTTAAAAGAGTGTGTGTCATTCAAAAACCTAGTTTGCCAACTTACGTTACCTATTTACAATGTCAAGTCTGGATCTTGTATGTTAGATATATTCTTAAAAGACACACAACAGGAAGACATACACAATTCATGCAAAGGATTAATAAGAAATTATAAACGAAAAATATTCATACACCTTAGACACAACCTTTGGCTATTTTCTGTTCCAAGAGAAACTGTTGGAATTTTATCTTGCTATAATAATACGGAGAAAATCGACCCAAGTTACAGGACCGAGTTACTGCTACAAAATGTAGGTACAATAACCATAAAGCAAGGATGTAGACTGGTAACGAAAGAATCAACAGTTCAAACGCCGTTAATTACCACAAGCACAAATATAATAAGTCCTAAAATAATCAATTTTAAAGCAATCAACCTATCGTATACTATTCCCAATATAGAGAGTGAGGAAATGAAAACCTCGATATGGTCCAAAATAGAAAAGAACAAAGGAACGTTGCCACTTATAAAAATAAGGGAAGCAATAGATTCCCAGATTCCTCTATTTACCAATGAAGACCAGAGATTAACGTACGTAGATGAGAGATACGGATTATTCTCAACCAATTTTTTGTGGAACATACTACTGACTGTAAGTGTCGTATTCGCGATTTCCTTAACTATAAGAGCCTTACTGAACTTCGATTATGGAAAAATTATGAGAATAAGAAGACAAATCCCAAAGAAGACCACGGGGAAGTGGCAGAAATGCAAAATTTAAGCCCAGAACCCCATGAAATCGCATAGGCCAAGAAAAAGGGAAGACATTAGAAAACGAGTGGGTATAGAGGTCTCCATTTGTCCTTACTATGTCTATCTCCCTCCATGTAGTATCGTTTACGTAAAACCGTGTGGCTATGACGCTGCAACATGCGTTTCATTTTACAGCACGGACGTGCGTGAACAGTGCAGGCATGAAATATGTTTTAATGTCAGACCTCAAAATTTAATAATGTAGCGTAAAATTTGTTTAAACGATTATTTTAAATTTATGTAAAAGTAATTAGATGTTGAAAGAAACTTACATAAAGTGTATTTAATAGTGTATGCTAAGGAGCATAATGAGAAACCTTGCTTCATAAGAATTAATCTATTATATCATTATTATATCATGATAACCTAGAAGAAATTTCTATATTTGTGAAGTTCCAAGGGAAGCCTCATAAATGTTTCCACACATGTAATGAAAATGCCATTTCGTTAAAAATCAATGTGTGAATATAATAATGTCAGTGCATTTAAGTTGCCTTATAGAGTAAAATGTACCCAATTAATACATGACCTACTTGTGTCGTGACTACTCATTTTAAAGAACATGTGATCCTGCCGAGTTATTTTATTTCAGGAATTGGAACGGTATGTCAAATAGTAATCAGGCCAATGCATAAACCAGTGCAAGCATATCCCAGTAGCACCTATTTTCATCACGCCTCGACCAACGAAGAATACTTGCCATAAAGCCCAAGGAAATTTCATCCAAGCTTCGCCCACCAAATTACGGATAAATTTCGATCAAGGAAACGATGATCGTTCAACGAAGACTAATTTTTTCAATTACAAATCATATTGTGTATCAGGTAATAAATCTCACTATCCAGTACTTTATAAGCATAACAATCCTGAGAATTCAATTATCAAACATAAAATGTAAATGAATACATCATTCTTAACAATAAGATGGATGAACCTAATTTAACATACCTAACCTGTTGAAGAGCACAATTCAGCAGAATTTTTACATGTCAACGATTCATATGTCAAAATCCCTTCGATCATTTTTCCATTATAAACTAGAAAGACAATCGAAATAATACAGTAAATATTACGAGATAAATTTTGACAAGGACTTGGAAACGTGAATCGTTTGCTAAATTCAAGTTCGTTAAATGTTACAATAGCAATCACGGTGAATGACCCATAAAAGACAAAGTACTCCATCCACAAATCAAAGACAGTATGTTAAAGGAGTTACTAAAGTTTGATGTTGACCCACCCCAAATTCAAACATCATTCCCCTACGATTCACCAGGGAACCACCATATAAGTTAATGAAAACAAGCCATGCTCGAACAATTTCATGAACTACAATATTTAAGTGCACGAAGGGACAGTATTACACGACTATTACATTCTCTACGCGATTGAAGATAAACCAAAGACAATACGCTATATCCCGTTGTCTTCAAATAATCAACGTTTCTATCATCAACATAATTCCAGTGCTCAAGACTTTAGCAACAAAGCACCCTACAAGCTATTCAAAAACAACAGGTGAGAACGAACTCTATTGGCAAAATTACACACACCTGTAACCAAAAGTTTGATGGGGGGGTTACTTTGAGCGTCGTGATTTTATATATCATATTTGTTTATCATTATAATAATATTTTGCACTCTTTGGCCTAAGGGAGATACTTTTTAATTGAAAAGAAAATCATAACAGTACTATAGTTTTTAATGTCGCTCGATAGTCTATTTTTATCAAATATTGGCAGGCTTAAGATGAAAAAATCCTGCTTTAAATTTAACTGTGAAGATTCACATCTGATTTCAATGGTTCTTTCTTATTATATCTAGATATCCATCTAGATATTTGTCAAGATATATATGTAGTTCTAGTTAGAGTCGGTCTAGATATTAATCCACAAGTGGATCTAATACTTTTATTTTAATTTTGATTTATAGGTATCCTGGTATTCTTTAAGTACCATGTTCTAGATATCCTCCAACCAATTATAAGGGCCATTGCTTCTTCTTCTAAATGCAAGACACTCCAAGACGCCCTTAGGCGGGAGTACTATGAAATAATTTTAGTTTAATTTGGTTGCTCAAAGTCATAGCATAAGTATATATACAAACAACAGCGAAAAGTTTCTGCAGAAAATGACACACATCAGAGTTGGCTGACTGGGAAGTTCCCAGTACGTCAGAGCAATAATTTTCCCATAAGCCCGTCGTAGTGCTAAACATTTGTCACTGTGCGTGCGCGAAGAGGTCGAGTCATGAAGAGAGGTCTAGATTGATTTGTTGCTGTGCTCAAAGAGTAGCGTACTAGATCCAGTGATAACAGTAATTGGTCCGAGAGTTTATCTTAACAGAGTTATTAGAATACAAAACCATTATATTGCAGCTTGAAAAGTATTGACACCTCGATGGTATTTTAAGTTCTTCTCTGTGTCCATGGGCGCCCATAAGTTGAATTTTAGGGGACTTACCCAGTCTAGTCGGCACTTCCAATGCTGTTGAAACTTCAAAAGGAGATCATTTGTTTTGAAATTGAGAGAGATAGTTCCCTTTTTGGCAACCAGCCCCCTCCCCCACACGCTAATGATTTCCGAAACAAATCCAATTAAAATTTTGAGATAGCTATTTTGTTCAGCGTAGTTCAAAAATCCGGAAATTACGACTTTGAGGTTGACAACCACTTCCCCACAACCCTCAGGGCAAGGTTTCTAAGTTATGCCATGGGGGTGTATAAGGTTCTTATAGAAAGGGCGGTCCTATAAGCCTCGGAGGGGGCTCATTGGATTGGTAATCAGAAGTTCTATTGGCCTTTTTGATAGTCAAAAGTGATTAGAGGTCAACAAGCTCCCCCCACCGCCTATACCAATCATTTCCCCAAACACATCCAATCATTTCCCCAAACACATCCAATCTAAATTTTGAGATAGCCATTTTGTTCAGCATAGTTGAAAGGTGAAGAAATTATTTCTTTGAGGATGACCCCCGCCCCTCGTAGCCCTCAGGAAAAGGGTTATAAGTTATGCCCTGGGGGCATATAAGGTTGTTATAGAAAGAGAGGTCGTATAAACTTTGGAGATGGTTCAGTGGATTGGTAGTCAGAAGTTATAGGGCTCATTTTAAGAGTTAAAGTGATCAGAGTGCAGATACCCCCCCCCCCCTCACACACACAAATATCGGATGTTTCCGAAATAAATCGGATAGAAACTTTAAGATGGCCATTTGTTGTCGCAGAAACTTCGGAAAGGGCTGATTCGGTTGGAAATTGAAAGGGTTAGTGCCCTCTTAAATAGTCAAAAGCTATTGAAGGGCAACCAGCCCCCCTCCCTTCCTATCATTTCTCCAAACACTGCCAATCAAAATTTCAAGATAGCCATTTTGTTTGACGTAATTTAAAAGTACAAAAATTATGTCTTGAAGTGAATAGTAAGCTTTGTTTTATTTTATATTTTTTACTTTTTGATTAGGCTAGGTAACGCCTGAAGCCTAGAGAGAGGTTGAGATTAGATTTTAACAGTAACACTGGGTTTATTTAAAAAATAAAGTATGCATCTTCGATTCCCTGAAGCAAACTTGTACGGGAGAAAACCCTCCAAATAAATCACTAAAAAAAAAAATTATAATTAGAGCTCAGCTTACCGGACCCGAAAACGACCGAACCTCCAAACAATACCCATCAAAATTATAATATTTATACATTTTCATATTCAGCTGCAACTAAACCCTCCTCAAAAACAAAACTTAACTGGCCCAGAATAGTCCATCCAAAATATACACATCAAAACAATGGTTCTTTGACAATTTACGAAATTCCTGTAAACCCCCAGCATTCCTCAAATCCTCTGGGAAACTCTCCCAAACTAACGGACCAACATGGCAAATTGAAAACCTGGACCTAGACGAGACTATAGCTGGTCTTCGCACCAACTGAGAAGATCGTGTCAGATGATCGTGAGTAGTAGACGCAAGACTAAACATTCCTGAAAAACATGATGGTAACTCCGAAGCTAAATATTTAAACATAAACAAAGCATTATAGAATACGCATATTTCTGCATACGGTAGAATTTTATACTCGCGGTAAAGATGTCTTGCCGATAGGTCAATTTTATTACCATACAATACTATAATTGCCATATTCTCTTTTACACGGAGCGGATGGAGGTGAGTTACGAATGTTTTAGACCAGACATAGTGCTCCTGAATACACGGTATGTCACATCTAGATGAAAGTCCTTTAAAAACATAGACCAATTTAGCAAATTTCTATTTAGTTTCCATGAGACTATCCCATAAAAGATGGAAGATCCTCGGCTCATTTCTTTATCATACCTTGAGAAGGTGGGGTTTAGACTCTTCTTGGTAGGGGTATAGCACTTTTTACCGTCTTATTATCTGGACACCTTACGCTGTAGCATTTGTGGCCTTTTTTTGCACGATATGCAGAACTTTTCTTTCGTGGGCATATTATTCTTCGTCGAGATGTGGTAAGAAGCATCACAACAACCCCAAATAGGCGTTAGGACGCAGTCAGATGCTGTATGACCAGCTCCATGGAAGGAAAAACAAATTTCTCCCATGAACTCTTCCACAGGCAACTTCTCATAGTTGATCTGAATTGATACTCCAAGAAAATCTTCAAGATCCCTCCTTGTCCCGAAATACAGCTTAAAAATTTTGGAACGCTCAAAGTTACTGATTTCTATTGCCCTTTTTGCATTTGAAAAAAGGGATTCTACATCAGTATGAGTCATTTTAGGTGAAATCTGTTTCAGGAGGGCAATAAATAGTTTTTCTTTGAGCATGGCAGCAACCTCAGGCTTACTAACTTTCATTTTCTCAACAGTCTTGTCAGCAGATGATTTAGATTTAACGTACATTTTCCATTCCTGTTTCAACTACTTAGCTCACTGATATCTGTTGAGTCGGGGCAAACGCTGTCCAAGAACTGCTTATGAGCATTGGGGTTCTCGAGAGATTTGGACATATGTAGAATAACAGCAAAAGACTCTACTCGCCGCTGGGCGCCGCACTTTAGTTGTAGACACAAGGTTTTTAAATATAAACCGTTTATTATTTAAGCTAAAAATAGGGAATTTTGTTTTTATAATGCTAATAGCAATAGGTTTGAATCTTTTCAAGCCTCTCGTTTGGTTATTTTTTTTTTCATGATTTGTCAGATTCTCTTTTGATTTTTTTGTGAGTATCACTACTTTAGGATATATGATTGAGAATGTCTTATGATAAAGTTTTATGTTTTTCATCCGTTTTATTTTATTTTATTGTAGAAGTTGCATATACTTCATCTAGTAATACCATTGCAATTATGGAAACTTCAAATACTTGTACTGGCTTGCATAGGAAAAAAAAATCAGAAAAGACTATTAGTGCAATATATGCAATAAAACATTTCCTTTTCATTCACTATTGGAATCAAACCAAAGAGTTCATACGGGAGAAAAACCGTTTACGTGTGGTGTATGCCAGAAGAGCTTTACTCACATGAGAAGTTTGAAACAACATCAAAGACTGCATACAGGTGATAAACCTCTTAAATGTGATTTGTGCAAAAAGTGTTTTACTCAATCAAACCATTTTAACAACCATCAAAGATTGCATACAGGTGAGAAACCGTTTAAATGTGATTTTTGCAAAAAGTGTTTTACTTAATCAAGCAAATTGAATGTTCACCAAAGAGTGCATACGCGTAAGAAACTGTTTAAGTGTGGTTCGTGCAAAAATCGTTTTACTCAATTAAGCAGTTTGTATTGTCACTGAAGAATGAATAGACACGAGAGAGAATGTTCTGATAAATCGAATCTTAACCGTCATACATCAACCCATTATAGGAAAGGGTATTCTAGTTTATAGTTTACAATAAAAACCTCTTACAGCACAGTATTTTATATAAACAGAATTTAAATTTGGATAATCTGGGGGTAGGGCCAAGGAGAGGTATGAAAAGACCTTTGAACAACCCGTTTAAAAAAAGACAAGAAAAAGATATTTTTTTTGTAAATTTTTCTTTCTTTTTCTCTGTCTTTCTATTAGTCTATCTAATCAGTTTTCCTAATTTTTATAATCATTTTCTATATTCATCCTTTTCTATTGACTGTTTTGAAAAGGTATATTTTATATTTGTACTAATATAACTAATGTAGGGACATGGCCAAGGAGAGGTATAAAAAGACTTTTGAACCCCCTATTGAATAAAAATCAAGACCAGGGTCTGAAGGGTCAGATGTATAGAGGTAAAATTAAACTCATCTCCATAGTAATTCTTGTCCATGAAAACTTATCAATTAGAAAAATAAATATTTCCTCATAATAAAAATATCTAAATGTTTAGTTTGCAGTAAAATATTTTCTTGAACAGGCAATTTTTACAGAAACTAAAGAATCTGCAGTTTCGAATGAATTATTGTTAGTATTTCCAAGCATCAAAAAATTTATCCAGATTTTCCATCTTTAATGCCATAAAAAAGATAAAGAGAATAAGAACGCTAGAGAAAAAGGGTGAAAAGAACCAAAAGGCTATAGAAATAGTAATGAATAAAAATAGAGGAAAACAGACATTTGTTGAAATTTCAAAAAGTTGGAGCACTTTGCTATGGATATTTGTGTTTAGCTTTCTTAACAATTTCGTTATCATTATTCAATAGTAGCAATGCAAACTTACAATGGTAAATATTCAGTAAATTTTGACTTTTCTTTTTCCCTGAATAAAAACATTCATATCAAATAAACACAGAAAGGTGTGTTTTATTTTACAGTGAATCAACATCTTTGTGGGAATGTTTCGACAGTGCTTTCAAATTCTCATCTTTTGATTTAAAAGTAACATTGTAAGATAAAGATAACACAACTTCATCAGAAGCCATCAGCATTCAATTAGATGGATGAGTGAATCAAACACTCAATTTTGGTACTCTTTTACCTTACAATGTCAACTTGGTAATTTAGAATAAGTTCTATCTCCATCACATCAATCAATTAACCCATTCCCCCTCCCAGAACAAAACCAAAATAGGGTACAAGCACCAGAAATGATAAATAAGGCTGCAACTGGCACTATTCCTTTTTAAAATGAACAGAGGTGGATTGAAATGCTTAACCCTGATGTTTTTCAGATTTGCTTACTATGAGAACAAATTTGCTTACTATGAAAGGAAGGTAGATTCCAAATATATCTAGCTAAGATACACAGTTGTTTAGTAGAAGAGCATGTATTGAAACACCAGTAAATTGCACAGGCTGAAATGATAAAAAGGATAAAGCTTCAAAGTGAAGTTATTATCAAAGTAAAGTTATTATCAAAGTAAAATAGAGATGTGAAGCAAAACAAGTAGCTCTGAATCATTCCATTCTGAAAATCAAAAAGTAAATTCATAATCAGGGGTGTTGTTTCGGGGGGGGGGGCAGTCACCTCCCAATAATGTGGAAAAACAAATATTATATATCCCATGCCCCTTGACTATCTGGATATAGAACCCTCTTGTCCCCCCTCCCTAGTAAAAATACTGGAGTTCATAATTGCTGTGAAATGTAAACATTAATTGCTTTATGATACATGACATGAAATTGGTATTAGCATTGTTAATGCTTGGAATTATAGGGAGGAGGCGAGGCAAATCTACCATTATTTCTTAAGGCTAAACCATCGATTCATTTTCAGGAACATTCAAGGGGAGAATTTATCATTCAGTTTTCTAAGAGGTTTTACACTGCTAACTGACAGAAATGTAAGTAAATTGTTTACACTTTTTGCTATCATGGAAAGGGGTTAGGTTAGGAAAATGAAACTTTCGGTTATGAATCCAGGACCAAAACCATACTTTGGGAAGGTATTACCAAGCTTCCAGATTAACCCTCTTATGATTTCTAAGTCTTAGAAATTTGCCTGCTTGACGGGTCTATGGTCTATACCTATTGAAATTTCAACAAAAAACATTTTACCTCAGGGACAGGTAGACTAAAGTATGTCATAGGAAGGTATTTTGAAGTACCTACTTCCACTCCTTCCCCCTCTAGAGAGCAGTGACATTTGATAACCTTTCAAAATCTTTGTGTTTTGACACTGAAACCTTGCAAAACAGATCTTCTGCTTTAATTAAGTACAAGAAAACTATTTTCAGCTTCACAACTTTGCTCGATCCAAATTCATGAGGTTTCAAAGATCTGCAAATAAATTTCCTAAATATAGAAAAAAAAAACCTTGATATGGCTTAAAATTCTACTCAAATAATAGGAATTACGTTTTCAGAATTAAAATCACAGAAAAAAAAGGATGACTGAAAATTAACGTAATATGTTGTTTTGTCAAAATTTCCGTAGGTATAACCTGCCAAGTAGGCAAATTTCTAAGACTTGGAAATCAGAAGGGTTAACATGGAAGCTTAGTGATACCTTTTCAGATTGTGTTTTGGCTCTGGATTCATTACTGAAGATTTCATTTACTGTACCTAACCCCTTTCCAAGATAGCAACAAGCGGCTAAACTAGAATTTTACCATTAATTTTTCTTCAGGATGAAAACCAGTGGTGTTGTTTGAGGGTGACAGGGGAAAAAAGAAAACACTAAGACCATAGCATCCTTCCTTTATAAAGTGCAATACACTTTATTAATTAGCCTACATTACCATAGTTTTCTCCAATAAATTGGAAAAAATAAAATATAATATAGCCCATGACTATGGACCTTTTTGCCCCCCCCCCCCCTTGAATAAATTGCTGGAGTAAAATTGTACTTTAGCTACTTTTGGCTATCTTGGAAATGAGTTAGGTTTGGAAAATGAAACTTTGAAGGATGGATCTACAGGCTGAAGTAAGCCCCAGGATGGTATTTTGAAGTGCCTACCTTTACTCCTTCTCCCTCTAGAGGGTCCTGAAATTTGCCTACATGAATTGAACTACACCTATTGAACTTTAGACAAAACAACATTTTACCTTAATTTTTAGTTTCTTTTTCTCTGGCTTTAGTTCTGAAAATGCAATTTTTGTTGTTTGAGTAGAATTTTAAGCCATATCAATGGTTTTTTTTCAAAATTTAGGAAACGTATTTGCATAACTTTAAAACCTTATAACTTGGGATTGAGCAAAGTTGTGAAGCTAAAAAAATCTTTGTTGTAGTTGATTTAGGCAGAAGATCTATTTTGCAAGGTTTCACTTTTATAACACGCAGATTTTTAAAGGTCATCAAAGGTCAGGACCCTCTAGAGGGAGGAGTGGAGGTAGGTACTTCAGAATACCTTCCCAGGATACATTTAAGCCTGTAGACCCATCCCTGAAAGTTTCATTTTCCTAACCTAACCCCTAACCAAGATAGCCAAAAGTAGCTAAAGTATAATATTACCAAAAAGATAGATGGATCTACAGGCTAAGGTATGTCCTGGGATGGTATTTTGAAGTACCTCCCTCCACTCCTTCTCCCACTAAAGGGTACTGAGATTTGCCTACATGACAGATAGAACCTATTGAAATTTGACAAAAAAACTCTTTACCTTAATTTTCAGTTATTAGTTTTTTTTTCTCTGGCTTTATTTCTGAAAATACAATTCCTGTTAGTTGAGTAGAATTTTAAGCCATACCAATGTTTTTTTTTTAAATAAAGAAAATGTATTTGTGTATCTTTAAAACCTTAATACTTGGGATTGAGCAAAGTTGTGAAGTTGAAAATTTTGTTGTTGTAATTCATTTAAGCAGAAGATCTATTTTGCAAGGTTTCACTCAAAATCAAAGGTCAGGACCCTCTAGAGGGAGAAGTGGGGGTAGGTACTTCAGAATACCTTCCCATGACATACTTTAGCCTGTAGACCCATCCCTGAAAGTTTCATTTTCCTAACCCATCCTCTTTCCAAGATAGCCAAAAGTAGCTTAAGTAGAATTTTATCAAATGCTGGAGCTATACCCCTGATGGAAAGGTTAAAAAAAAAGGAAGAAATTAATCAATTATTCCCCCTTTGTTACTGTTTCTAAATGTAAGAAAAAGTCCTATTACAACTAAATCCTGAAACATGTCAATACAATTGGAACTTTTAGATTCCTGAATTTATACTTTCTCAGCATGATAGTTGTCACCCAGACAATACCCCTCTAATTCTGATCGGGTAAATTTTTGGCAGTTCATATTATTGCCTTACATATAAAGTAAACATACTACATGATGCCTTTTTATGCTCTTTCCAAATATAACAATTATTTTTTTCAGAAATGAATTTTACCCCTACCCCTATATATACCAATTCAGGGTATATATTTGAACATTAGGGCAGTGGGGGTAAAATTTATTTCTGATACAAATGAGAGGTAAGTTTAAAATTTACCCCCTCCTCCCTCTAATGTGCAAATATATACCCTGAATTGGTATATATAGGGGTGGGGGTAAAATTCATTTTGAAAAAAATGATTATTATATTTGTTAAGAGCATAAAAAGGGCATCAAGTAGTAAATTTACTTTATTTGTAAGTCAATAATATGAACTGCTGAAAATTTACCTCTGATTGTCTGTCAGATATATAATGGGTAGGCCTATTTACAATAGGCCTACAAAAAGAAAACAATAAGACCATAAAATTCTTCCTTTAAAAAGTGTAATACACTTTATTGATTACATTACCACAGTTTTCTTCATATTCATCTACATCTTAAATAATATTTATTCAACAATTTCTTTGAAATTCCTATATAGTCCATGACCATATTTGGAACCATTAGGAGCGGATGTATTGCCTGCACAGCATATGCCTAAACAAACTTATCAGGCAATACCACATAGATAGCCCTTTTAACCACTAGTATTACTAACCCACGGTTAAACACATTTAAAAAAAATATTTATTCAATAACTTCTTTGAAATCCCTTATAGCCTACAGTGATTTTTATGGATATAGCAAACCTGTATTAGCAAAGGAGCAATAAAAAATGGCCTTTATAGTTCAGGACCATATCTGGAACCATTAGGAGGGAGGTGCATTGTCTGCATAGCATAGGCCTAAACAAACTTATCAGGCAATACCACGTAGATAGGCCTTTTAACCACTAGTATTACCAACCCAAGGTTAAATTACAGTCTAGGCAACTTTTTATTGGTCATTTGACTTATTTACAAGTCATTTAGGCTTTACATAAGCTCTAAAATAGCATTTTCTAGAATAACTCACCAAACAGCCTAAATTTATTTGAAGAATAATCAAGTCATTTTATAATTTTCTGTAGACTCTTTTTGGACAGATCAACGAAACTTGCTACATGAGCAAGTTCTTGTCATTCCTATCTTGGTTGGACAGGACTGGAACCACTCCTCGTCATTCCTTAATAAAACGTAAAATTTTTAAAAGAAAACACGCGATTTGAGGACTTGTCTTAACTTTTGTGGAATCATTCCATTAAAAAACAGGCCTTTATAGAACTAGAAGTCCTTCTTACAGAACCTTCTTACAGATATGATACAAGGTCTGATAAACAAATGTTTTACCGGTTCCACCTGGTCCCTCTATGAAAAAACATCTATTTCTAATAAAATTAGGATCATTGACAGCCGATAAAATATTGTCAACAATTTCAAGCTGTTTTCCTTGCAGAAGCCGATATTCACTATTTACAACTCACTATATATACGGTATATACGATATATACGACTCACTAGAATTTGGAAATTCCAAGCTTTGGTCATTTTCAAAGGTCTCAATGTTGTTCATGCCGTATCGTTCCACCCAAAGACTAAAATTTCAACCTTCTATTGCCGTCGTATTTAACTTCGATACAATAATACGATAAGTACGCTTAATGCAAGATCTTTAGATAAATTATTTCGTCTTGCATGCAAAATGAAATATAGCCTCATTTTGTCTTGGAAGCCTCGTTTGCTGTGACACAACTAAACTAGGAAATTCGATTTATTAATTTAAAAAATATAACAGGAAATTCACAGAAAGAAGAAAAATAAACACTGTAAAAAGAATAAATTGAAATGCACAGAGTTTTTTTTGTCAGCGTTCAAATTTTCGATTAGTTCCAAAAAACGAGCAAAAGGATTCCCCAAGATCAAGGAATCAATAAATGAATCTAAAATAAATAAACTATTTAGCAGAGTACAAGGGCTGCGAATTCGCAGGCAAACCTCAAAGTTAATTTGGCAGTGTTGTTGCAACTCCTTTACCATTGTGATGCCAATAAACTGAATTTGTTATTAAAAAGCTAAAAGACTCATATCAAGTATACATAGCGATCTTGTAGCAAAATTTTTTAAATCAGATAAACATAAAAACAATTAAACAAGACAATGCTATAAATAACAATACTCAACGGCCTGTAACTTAATTGAAAAAAATGATTAGTTAAAAGACAAAATCGTAGATATATTTAAAGATATATTATTGCAGTAAATAATCTAAAAAAAGGCTCCCTTGAAAGCACCCAAAGCAATCTATTGCACTTCAAACGCAATTACCTCTAAAAAAGTCGAAGGCACAATCAGAGATAGGGTACAATTGAAATAGATCAGAAGAAAAGGTAGTTTAGAGGTGAGAAAGCTTCAAAACCAGTGAAATATGTAAAAGGATTTTTCTATTTAGGTGCCTTTGAGTGTAAATTTTAAATAGCCCTAATAAAATTGGCACCTCGGTTGTGGACTTTAAAACACATAGTCATAATAATACAGAGGTCCAATTTGGCTTTTTTTTATCTAGCAAAAACCTTCCATGCTCTTTAGTAATATCATATATTTGGATCCAATTTTTTGAATCCAGTTACAAAACGGTTTGAGTTTGAATACTTTAATTTATTTACAGAACTCAATGCATTTCAACTTTTTTAGAGGCACAGCCTAGAATTCATTAGCTGCTGCATCAAATTAGAGTACTAAGAAGCCTTTTTGAATTATTTAGTCTAATATAATCTCATAAATATTTCCTAAGGCAGGTGATATTAGTTTCATTTGCTTGAGAACTGTCTCAGTTTTGTTGCTCTTTTTAAGCTAGATTTCATCAATTTACTCCATCTTACAGTTTTGTTTGTTAGTGTCTTAACATTCTCACAAACATGGTGATTTACTGTAAAATAAAACACACCTTTCTGTGTTAATTTGATATGAACTTAATGAACAAAAACTGTAAGATGGAGTAAATTGATGAAAGTCTTGTTTAATTGTTGTTATGTTTATCTGATTAAAAAAAAAATACTACAAGATCGCTATGTATACTGTATATGAGTCTTTTAATTTCTTCATAAGAAATTCAGCTTATTTGCATCACCATGGTAAAGGGTTTGCAGCAACACTGCCAAACTAACTCTGAGGTTTGCTTGCGAATTCGATGCCCTTGTACTCTACTAAATAGTTTATTTATTTTAGATTCATTTATTGACTCGTTCATCATGCTTTTGCTCGTTTTTTGGAACTAATCGAAAACTTGAAAGCTGACAAAAAAAATTATATACATTTCAATTTATTCTTTTTAAAGTATTTTTTTTCTGCTAATTTCCTGTTATATAGTTTTAATTAATAAACAGAATTTCCTAGTTTAGTTGTGTTACACCAAAAGAGGCTTCCAAGACAAAATAAGGCTACCTTGCTTTTCATATTTCGAATCGAGCTTGATGCAGGTTTTTACTTGTCAGTGTTTAGAGTAAAAACATCCATAGAACTGTAGTTTTAGCAACGATTTCCCCTGCGGCGGGGATCTGCTAATGGGTCCTATTATTGGATCGGTCACTATATGTTCATAGGAAAAACAGAAGTTGTCTAATAGAACTAAAAAAAAAGGCCAAACCTTGGCATTTTGAGCAACCAAAAAGGTTTTGTTATCAAAATGTTTAGGAAAATTTGCTTAATAACATTGCCAATATTGGATTTACAGAGATACGCCATTTTTTCAGAGAAAAAGGGTTGGACATCACGAATTTAAAGTCTTGCAATGTTTTCTGGATTTAAAAGTTGTTTCCTGTTAATTCAAGTCCGAGGAGACAGAAAATGACTTGAAAACCGAAAAATTTTATCACTTAGCACCCTATTTTCCCAATTTTTTTCTTCAAATATGCAACTAAGTAGTGTAATTTTTCAATTCTTACGTCATTTTTGGTCTCTCCAGACTTTGATTAATAGGAAACGACTTTTAAATCCTCCAAATACTCTACTAATTACGATTCTGATTTTTTATCTTCCTCTGACCTTGCTTGGCTGGAAATAGGGTACTAAACGATAGAATTTGCCATATTTGGTGTCAATTTTGGTCTCCCAGACTTGAAGTAATAGAAAATAACCTTTCAATTATTATTTATTTCAATTATGTATTATATTATTATTTTATGACAAATGGTATTTTATCCCTTCTGACCTCACCTAAAGAAAGAATTGGGCACTGATATCAAGAAGAAAAAAACGATCGAGAATGAAGTTTTCAGGGCCAAACTAAAATATTATAAAAAACCAAGCGAATATTTCGAAAGTACAACCGCCTCTCCTCAGTGAAATTTAAAAAATATATTTAAGGACAATGCCAAAAAAGACAAAAAAACAAAGCAAATGCGGATAGTCAATGTAAAAAAACAAAACCCAAAAAACAAGTGAGAGGCGCTGTAGTTATGTTTCTTGTGTAAATTGTTATGCGTCATACATACTAAAAACGATGCAACCCCACCTATATATTATATATTTTATCTCTTATAATGATCAATAATTATATCTACTGGCAAATTGGCACCCTGAGTTTTTCTGGCCTAAAAAAAACTATCCATACAGGTCACGAATTAGAGAAA
The DNA here is from genome assembly GCF_049724085.1 of Artemia sp. Qi Xiang Cuo. Taxonomy (NCBI): domain Eukaryota; kingdom Metazoa; phylum Arthropoda; class Branchiopoda; order Anostraca; family Artemiidae; genus Artemia; species Artemia sp. Qi Xiang Cuo. The sequence continues at coordinate 65,906,033 of NC_142806.1, read as the reverse complement.
ATTTGTTAAGAGCCTTTATCTTGGAAAAAAATCCTATGAGTGACGTCATATTTTTGATCGCATTTCAAGAGCATACTTGAGTGTTACTTGCACCAGTAGTGGTCTTAA